>NC_046663.1:26660797-26670587 GCF_010883055.1 Belonocnema kinseyi
GCAAAGACCGTAAAGTCAGCTGGTAAGGTTATGGCTACAGTTTTTTGGGATGCACGTGGAATTATACTTATTGACTACTTGGAAAAGGGTAAAACAATCACAATATACCTAAGCATTTTTTTCAGTGTATAATATGGATTCTACGAGAACTTTTGAAAAATTTTAATTTTGTCAATAATGAAAACATTCCGAATGGTGAGTCGGCAACCTAGTTGAACCAGTTCGCTCCTCAGGTAGTTTAGCGCGTTTTCTACGAGGACATTTTCAAAATTTTTTTTTTCAAAATTCGACCTGGGGAGCAACTTGGTGCACCCGGGTCGACGACTAACCATTTGAATTTTTTTTCATTACTCACAAACTTTAAATTTTTTTAAGTTAACGTAGAATACGTATTGTACTACCTGTTGCTCGATCTGATTTACCCGCATCGACGACTCACAATTTTGAGTAATTTTGGCTGTTGTAACTGTTCCCCTTTCGTACGGCCCAAGCACCGTTGTCCACTTTTTACAGCCAATATTCTATTGCTACTTTTTACAGCCGCGAAATTATATCCATTTTTTTATGCACATTTCTATAGCTGCTTTTTACTCACCAACGAGATATTTCAACTTTTTATTGTCTGTCGCTCACTTCAGTGATATAGCTAGAAAATCTGGAACATAACCTTAAAACAAAATTTTTTTATCGGTGCTTTGCAGGACAATGTTAGATTTATGTACCGCCAGACATTCAATTCTATACGTAAGTCAAGTTAGCGTTTGTTTTGCATGAATGTACTCCCTAAACCAAAATCAGCGGATTCTCTCTTATTCCTCAGTAGCACACTTTTCACTTTTGAAACAGTGGAATTTCTATCAGTTGACTAAATAGTCCCTAGATGTTGGGGCTTTTATGTATAATTCTGCATATCACTGACTGTTGACGGGAAAACAGCCATTTGCTCTTATTAAAACGCACTCTTTTGGATTCGAAAAATCTTCGCATATGCGTTTTTCTTTTGTTACGAGGCAAATCTCTTTTTTACATCCAACAATAGTCCGCCATCATATTTTCATGCCACCTGCCTTGATTTGTTTCATCGCTTTGATATCTTCGTGGATTCTTCCGCCCTATTCTTCACTGTAGTCATCAAGGTTTTCAGGGAAGTACTCAACACGAGAATCCATGAATTGTAGCTTCAAACTCATTGAACATTAAAATTTTTGAAACTACCTACCATTCCCGAGACCTGTTTTTTCCATTCTGGGCTTTTAAGGTGGCAAGATCGCTACAAGAATTTTCATTACCATTTCAACAAAACTTTCAAGATATCTAAAAATGATCGCCAAAAGTACTTAGTTAAAGTCTCAGAAGCCTAGGGTACTTTATTGATAAGTTTTTAACGTTTTCAATTTCATCATATTCAACATTGCGTCTTATGAGAAATGGCGTTTTTGACCTCTTTACTGAGTGATATCTAAGTAACCACCATTAAGATAATATTAATAATTTTTTAAATTAAAAACAAGTATTTCAAAATTGGAGTGCAAAAATCATATTAACCATTTGGTTCCCGCATATACATGAAAATCAATAATTAATTACGAAACTTGCGCTTTTGAGCGTTGACTATCGCAATCTGGCAACATCGCGAGGCGCGATCAGTGTAGATCTCAGTCAGCCGTTGATTCATATCGCCGGCGATATGATCACAATATTGCCAGATTTCAACTTAGTAAGTCATACGAGTGAAGCTGTTACGACTGCATATTCGACTGATCTCAGCAGTAGCGATGGTACCTCTTTAACATTTCCGAGAGCTGATGGCGTTGAAGCAAGGTGTTCATCGCTATTTTTAGGTAATTCTAAATTTCGATTTAAGTCATTAACTTCCTTTTACGACCACCTCTCTAAATGTTTCGTCTTTCTGGCATATGTAAAAGTACCCGTCGTCAGATTTTCCACATTCAATGTTGGAATCTGCGTTGCTACTTGTAAAATCGCCTGTCTCATGTTCCAGAACTGGCTTCTTTTTTTTAGTGTTTGAATTAGAAGTGCCAGCATCTACTGGAATTTCTCCAAGTATTTCGCACTACTCATGCAGATGTAACAATTTATTTTAATTTGTGATATTTTAAATTTTGCTATTACAATAAACGGATTATTAGTAGAATAGGTAAACATGAGAGGAGAGTAGTAGAAGATACTGGGGCATTATGTGAATGGTGATATACATTAGATATGAGAGGAGATAAAAGAACTGACGGAAAAGGATGAAGGAGAGATTATGCTTTTAATGTGGACGATTTTAATGTGAGAACATGAGACAGAGGGTGAAGGGTATAGGGAGAAGAGCGAAGAACAAAATAAAAAGACAAGATGCTGAATGGAGACAGCAACACGTAGGATTATCCTTGATATGCTGCTCAAAAAAATGATTGGTATATGCATGTGGTCGCTGAATGAATCAATAATATTGACAAAAAATAATACTTGGCTAAAATGAAGGCCTTAGTACAAAAAAGTTGATTTTTCAGAAAAATTTTCAAACTTTAACACAGACAAAAACATCTATATTTCGATAATTTCAAGACAGCCTAAGGTTCATTCATTGGATATAATATTCAACATTTTTAATTATTTAATAATATATTTAATAATAGATATTAAACTGTATAATGTATTTTTAATAATTCAATAATATTATTTGATATTTTATATTTAATATAATATTTCATATTCGACATAGCATTTGAGCATCAGGTCAACGAGACCTTGGTTTGTTGCATCATGAGTCTAAGCAAAGTAGAAGCGAGTCACTCTCAAAGGCTGGCTGGATAAATAGAAATAGTGAATGAGGATTGACCAGAATCACTAAATGCTTCGTATTATACAGGTTTTAAAATAATAAATTTATACCATGAAAAAATTCATTTTTTGAAGCCTCTTTCGGGAGTGCCCCCCATAAAAGCGCCATTTTACTCGTTAATAGAGTCGAGATAGAAAAATGTACGATGGAAAACGGAAAACAAGAGGATTTAATAAAGAGAATATTGAAAATTTTTAGAGACAAAAAGCAGAGAGACAAAAATCTTATTAATTTGAGACTTATGCGAAGAAATAAAGAGAAAAGTATGAGGAGGAGTTATAGTGGGAGACAAATATATATATATATATATATACACTGGCATACGCGGACGATATAGTGTTGATGGGAAAAGATAAGGAAGGTATGACGGGCCTTATTAGGACAAGGTAATTTGAGTCGAAGCTAATAGAAGAAGAGTGATGAGAGTAAGCGAAATAGTCTTTAAAGGAGGTAGAGGAAAGGCGAGAGGTAGGGCAGTGGAACTAACAAGATGAAAAGAAGAAAGGAGAACATTTTGTAGTGCGAGAGACATAGGAGAAGGTATGTCGTAAGCTATGAAGAACTGGAGGGAAGGTCCAGTGAATAATAACTGATAGAACGATGTGTAATGACTGAGAAGTCAAAATATAAAAGATGGTGCAAGATGATAAAAAAGTAAGGATTAACAACGTATTCAGAACAGGGACGGAGAGAGAAGGTGGACCAGAATAGCAAAGTATAGATTGAGAAAAGAGGTAAGGGAGTCGGTGTATTTGAAAAAGAAAGAGAACTAAAAGTGCAAATTATGTCAGCAGGATCAGGACAAATGGAAACATGCATGAGAAGGATGTGTGAGAGGAATGGAAGATAACAAAATCCGACAAGAGAATCCGGTAAAGATTCTAGGGGAGGATCGAGTGGGGAAAAAGTGAATGAAGAAGTTGAAGAAGGCTAGATGGGCAAATGAGAAAAAAAGGAACTGATGTTGAAAAATGGCAAAATTAGAATGAGATGTAAGAGAAGTCATAGTGAGAGAGCATGAAAAATAAAGTCGTTTGAATTAAAAGCGTCGAGATCTGTAGCGTTTTCTCGCTTCCGATTGCTCGCTAACTCTATTGAGAAAAAACTTGCGTTTAGCAATATACAAGTAAGGATCGAGATATAAGAATTGCTGTAAATAGTTCTAAATATCTGTAAATAGTATGCATGAAATAATATAAAGGTTGCAGATGGTCTTGTAAGAAACGCAGGTTATGTTTAATGATTAAAATAAATAAAATTCGTTTAATTTTTATTAAAATTATCTAACCAAATGATAATTTAACCATTCCATTGGTTGGTAAAAAATTTTCTTTTCTAATTAAAAAATTCAACTTCTTGGTTAAAACATTTATGTAATTAATTGAAAATTTCTACTATTCGATACAAAATTAATCTTTACAGTCGAAATTTTGTTGTTGTTGTCAAACATTTATTAATTAGGTTGAAATTTTATCTATTTTTGTTGAAAGTTAATCTTTATAGTTTGCAAAATAAAGATTTTGGAAGGCATGCGCAGAAAATTGCAATTATGAGAAAATAGTGTCTTTAGCAGCATTTTTGTTTAAAGTAAAAAAATGCAGTAAACACATACATAATATAAATATACTCTGCTAGTGTGCCCGAATATGCCGCTGCGAGTACCCCTTGCCCCCCACAAACCCATCGTACATAAAACCTAATATTTTTACTAAATATATATACAATACCTTAGTTATTTACACCCCAATGGGCATAAATTTTGGCGACGTCTTTACGACAACGCTAAGACATCTTCACGACAATTTTACGACATCCTCTGTCCATGTCGTAGAGGAGTCTTTACGATATCGTAAATAAGTCGTATGATCTGACGATGTCTTTACGATATCTCAAAGATACCAAAACGACATGGACATAGGATGTCGTAAGGATGTAGTAAATATGTCGTAACGATGTCGTAAAGACGTCGTTAAATTCTGTGCTAACTGGGACTGTAAATGAAATTTTAACTGATTGTGAGGCATTAAATGTATTTTGACGGACTTAAACATATTTTTGATAATTACACAATTTGTACGGAATTTTACAAGGTTTTTAAAATTTTTTAGGAATATCAAAGGTTTTGACGTATCACACAGATTTTAGGGTATTCAAAAAGATTTAAAGATATTTCAAGGAGTGCAAGAAATTCCTAAGCATTTCACAACCGCAGAATTTCGCCGGGAGCGGGTGCTAATCTGAAAAATTGCACCCGCTCTCAGCGAAATCGCGGTAAAATTTCAGCCACAATCACGTCTCACGACTGTGAGACAGGTGGTTACAGTCTGTAGATGAATCGATACGACGATCCAGCAAAAGCCTCGTGAACCCTAAGAACACGGAGCGACCCAAGAACTACCGCCTCCTGCATTTTCTCGCAAGTGTTTTAGCATATTGTTGACACGCAGGGATGTTTTTTAGGCCATTAGGAAGTGGAAGCTTGGCACCTCCAAGAGCGCCGATGATAAGGACGATAAGTTTAACAGAATATTCCGGGTACAATCGTTGCAACTCCCTTATAAGGTCTCGATACACCTCTTTCTTTTCATTCTCCTTTGTTATGATGTTATTGTCGGCTGGTGCCGAAAATTCGATAACAAACATGGTTCGCTTCTCCAAGTCAAGAAGAAGCATGTCAGGTCTCGAGTGACAAACAGAAACAATTGTCGAGAATATGTCGTTCCAGTATATGCAGCACTTCCCATTCTCGACAATTGACTCCATTTCCCTAGGAGCATTTAGAGGAGCGATATTAAGGTTAATGCCGTAAGAGTGACAGAGATGATAATACAGCACTCTTAGTGCCGCGTTGTGTTTTTGAATGTAGGTCGTCTTCGCGTGAGTTGGACAACTAGATATTATGTGAGCTAAATGCTCGCGGTGTGCATGGCATGCCCTGCAGCTTTCATTAGGAATGTCTTGGCTCAAAATGTGGCGACGGTATCTTAAGGTGGAAATGACACCGACTTGGTATGCAAAACTGAAATCCTCCGTACCAGACTTGACTCCGGGCGATTTAAGAAAAGCAAATGTTAGCTCACAGGACATTGACTGATCCTTCACATTTTTGTGGAAGATACCGTGCATATTCGTATCAAAGAGCTAATCACGAAAGTTTTTCTCTTGTTCTTTCTTAATCCGGGCGTTCAGGAGTGAGAACGCGAGATAGATAAAATTTGATGCATTTTGCTCAACCCTGATACTAAAGTCTAGTCCGAGTGTTTCAGCAGCCTCCTTCGCTGCTGAGGGGTCGCTGAAGAGGGTCCCTTCCACTGGCAACTCTATGTGCTGTACCCAGAATAATCCTGTTGTGAAGACATGTACTAGGCAGTCTGATAAGTACCTGAAAATTCTAAGAGATGGCATTAGTATTCACTAATGTGAACAATTTTCGTCGAGCTTGATCCTTTAAATGACGCCTGTCAAAACTTCAGCCACTTATGTTTATGCATTTACAAGTTAAGGCACTGAGAAGCGACTAACCTCCAAGTTTTTTTTAATATGGAAAAATCTGAGTTTCGAGTTTTGTTCAAACACTACTATCTTCGCAAGAAAATAATATCCGTGACCAAGGCCAAGCTGGATAAGTATTACCCGGACTCTGCACCGTCGATTGGAATGATTCATAAGTGGTTTACCGAATTTCATTGTGGCCGTACGAGCACAGTTGATGCTGAACGATCTGGGCGCCGAAAAGAGGTCACTACACCAGAAAATGTCGAAAAAATTCATGATATGAGGTTGAATGATCCCAAACTGAAATTGAGAGAGGTAGCTAATGCTGTAGGCATATCATTGGAACATGTGGGCAATATCGTGCATTCAGTTTTGGGCATGAAGAAGCTCTGCGCGCGATGGGTGCCGCGTTTGCTCACAGTGGATCAAAAACGAATTCGTGTGACAACTTACCAGCAGAATTTGGCATTATCTTCGCGTAAGCCGACCGAGTTTTTGCGCCGATTCATAACCATGGATGAAATCTGAATCCATTGTTACACTCCTGAGTCAACGCAACAGGCAAAACAGTGGGTTCCACCGGGCCAAAGTGCTCCGAAGCGTCCAAAAACGCAACAATGGGTCGGAAAGGTTATGGCCTCCGTATTTTGGGATGCACATGGCATAATCTTCGTGGACTGTCTTGAAGAAGGTAAAACCATAACCGGAGCATCTAATTCATCATTATTGGACCGATTGAAAATCGAAATCGCCGAAAAACGACCGCATTTGAAGAAGAAAAAACCGCTTTATCATCACGACAATGCGCCCGTTCATTCATGCTTAGTTGCATAAGAAAAATTGCATGAAATCGGCTTAGAATTGGTTCCTCAGCCACCGTATTCACCAGACCTGGCCCCCAGCGACTATATCTTGTTCCCTAACCTGAAGAGATGGCTCACCGGTAAGCGTTTTTACTCAAATGTGGAGCTCATAGTTGAAACTGAGGCGTATTTTGGAGACCTTCCGATCGAGTACTTTTCGGACGGTATCAAAAAGTTAGAAAATCGTTGGACTCGCTGTATCGACCTAAAAGGAGAGTGTGTTGAAAAATAAAACCGACTTTGGCCAAAAAAACGTCTCCGTGTTTCATTTTTCAGGGACTTATCAGACTACCTAGTAAGACTCAATATTCCGTGACCACCTTGACGGAGTGAGATGTACAGTCGCGGAACGGAAGAGTTATGATGCATGCTTTTGTTCATGTGCACTACCTTTCTTGTGTCGATATCAAGGAATCTGAGCTCGTTCTTCGTCCATGGAAAAACTCCAAATGAATAGAGTAGTACAGGGACGGCAAGTATGTTCGTTGCAGATACTTTGTTCCACGCCGACAGTTCGGAAGACCAAATCTGTTGGATTAGACGTTTGTATCTGCTTCGGAGAGTATCCTTTATAGATGCCATATCCTGAATGCGACTTTGTGGCACGCCCAGGTATGTATAAATCGCTCCAGCGCAAAGGTGTCGTATAGCTCTTAAATCGGCGAACTCAGGATCTTTAGGGATGCCATTAAGTTTTCCTCGCTTCAAACAAACCCTGGCGCAATTTTCTAACCCAAATTCCATTTCAATTTCCTTAGTATATCTTTCGACAATCCCTAGAGCTAGATGCAGTTTCTCTTTGTTTTTAGAATAGATCTTAAGATCGTCCATGTAAAATACATAAGTGACCTTGTACTTTCGATCTGCAGGTTTGCCGCACAAGTACCCGTCGGAACGGCGAATTGCTAGAGATAGTGGCAATAATGTAAGGCAAAAGAGGAGTCGGCTCATGGTATCGACCTGAAAGACACCTCTCTGAAAGGTGACCTTATTAGTTGTCACACGATTTTTTCCAGATGAGATAGTAAATCTGGTTTTCCAAAGCGGCATCAATCTCTCTATGCACCCAACTATTTGCGGATGAACCTTTAAGATTTCCAAAAGACAGATGATAAGTCTATGGGATGTCGAATCGAAAGCTTTCTGATAATCAATCCAGGCCATCGATAGGTAACGCTGGTAGAATGCTGCATCTTTGCAGACACATCTATCGACGAGCAGGTTCTCCCGACATCCGTCTACGCCTTTCTATGAGCCTCGTTGTTCATTCATTTCTTGCCACACAGGTTCACTTGCCCGAACAATCCTATCATTTGATATAGCTGTGAATATCTTATAAAGGGTGTTCAGACAAATTATTGGCCTGTAATTCTTCGGGTCAGCTAAGTTGCCTGTTTTCGGCAGAAGTATTGTGCCCCTTTCCACCAACCACTCCGGAATCGGCTCTTCCGACTTCAAATATGAGGTGAAAATACGGGCCAAATGCTGATGGGTTGAAGAAACCTTCTTCCATCAGAAGGTTTTGATACAATGTGGTCCCGGTGCGGAATAGTTCTTCATCCCTCTTAATACTTTTTTCACCTCCTCGGTAGTGATGGGTGGGCATTCTTTATAAGATGTTATGAGGGTAACACATAACTCCTTGAAGCTATTTATATTTTGTGAGTCTTCGTCTAGCCTATGCTGCACTTCGTAGACTTCTCTCCAAAATACTTTGACCTCGTTTGGTTTGAGCGGCTGTTCGACAGTAACTGGAGGATCTTGGAAGAGTCGAGGTGGGTCAGAGAGAAACTGTTGATTTTCTCTAACCCACCTCTCCCTCCGCTCTAGACTTCTCTTAGCGTCAGATAGTATCCGTATTCTCTCAACAATATGCTGCCTGATGGTCAGCAGCTTTGACTTATTAAGCGTGTGATAACGGGTCCGGAATTCGCGCGCGAACTTCCGAACCTTGGTGGTAAAATTCCTGCCAGATGTAATGTATTCAATCACACACTGAATGCCGGATGCGTACTGTCTTGCCCAACCTATCTTTATGGCAATTTGATTCATTCGTCTTTTGGTCTTATGATAAACCGTTGGTTTTTTTCACGGCTCGCATCGGTCAAAGCTCTGGCTGCATTATACACACAATAATTGATAGCCCAGAGGTCGGATTCTCCGGAAAAATGTTCACGAAGCTCGTCATCCATTTCAGCCGGATCTTTAGGCTTGGAAGAAACCTTGGTGTTGATGTTCTCCGTGTTATAAAGCATCGCTCTTCCTCTATGGAATGCTGCGAAAAGTGTGATAGCTCCGGGTGTTTCTCGCACCACATAGCATGCAGCCGTGCTATATAACTTCGTTCAGGGGCCACACTCGCGTCGTAGCACTCTAGCAAGTCATGATTCAGTCACTCCGTCCACCCAAAGGTCGCTAGATCCCACCGATCGATCGCCTTGAATCCATTTTCACTGGCTAACCCCAGCTCTAGATTGGCCGGCATTATTGGCCGACCCATTGTCGGGAGCCCTGCGCGTTCTGTTGTTTTGAACCGCACTTACTACAACTATATCTGGTGTTGTCATTGTTGTTCCCAAGA
>NC_046663.1:26670687-26672955 GCF_010883055.1 Belonocnema kinseyi
ATAAATTAGATTATATTTCTTTGAAATGCCTTATTCTCTTCAACATGCTTATTTATTTATTTTAAGCACATTTCTACAATTAGGAACTTATTTTCTCAAATAATTTTTTTGCCGCTCCATTATATTTTTCCATTCTAATTCTACAGATGAGAACAGTAAGTGATTTGGGGGAGAAGAAGAACCTTACAAGTAAAAGAGGTTTATGCTGAGAATTTTTTTATAAGAATGATTAAAAACGTTCACAATTATGTCTTTGAACTAGAATCCATTGTTTTAGAATATTATTTCATACAAAAAAAGATTTGTCTACAAAAAATAAAAAATTGTGTTTTGTTAAAGTTGCGGTAAAGTTTATTTGTTTATAAAAATTGTAAAAGTTATTTCATTGGGCGATTTGAAAATATATGTCATCAAAGTCCAAGGTCGTTGCAGTAAAATCAAATCTTCGAAATCTGGCATTCAAATCGTCCCCAAGTCTAGTAAATTGTTTCTGAGTAGCTTTAAGATTAATAAAGTCCAGAGCATATCATAACCTTTAGGTGTGGATCAAGGACACGAATAAATATTACATTATTGCTAAGTAATTAGAAAAAGATTGTATTATGATGAAAAGAGATATTTCGGATTTGAATGGTGTACAAAGACTACGCATTCTTGCCGACGGTTTGTGAACATTGCAGCTGACTCTTTTAGTGAGAAATTTTGTTTTCTTCTGTATTCTTTGTGAAGCCCATTTTGGCCTCCACCATTACAGGCACAGGCCAAAAGTACATTACGATGCAAGATGAAAGAGTCAGAAAACGGAACTCGCCTAAATTAAAAGAGACAAGGCCATGTAGTTGGTGTAAAATAGTATTTTCAGGTTAAAAATTAGGTTTATTGCAAAAAATTCTTTTTATTGGCCTGAAAATTGATGAATTTCGACTAAATTTCAACTGTTTTATATAAAATGCTTCTACTTCTTACTAAACACTTATTTATTTATTCATAATTTATCTATTTCATTTTTTGTTAAAAATCGATCTTTTTCTAGTTAAAATATAAAACTGCTTGGTTGAAACAGCCAGAAGGCAATATTTATACTACGTCGCATCCACCTTCAAAGTAAGGCAGGGGGGGAGTTGATTGGATTTGATCCCCCATACCCTACCCGAAAATTCAAAATATTTAATACGATTTTCTCTAATTAAAGAAAATACGGTAAATTTCAAAGGGATTTTCAATACTTCGAAAGGGACCATTTACATAAATAAATATTTTACAGAATTTCAAGTACTTTCATCAATTTTAAGATATTTCAAGGATCTGCAATTTTTAGGGATTCCCATTGAAAGATTCCCATAATTCTGATTATTCTCTATCCAGGAATTTGTTATATTCTTCAAATGCAGATTTGTTATGTGACTAAGAGAAACTTGTTAAACTTAAATACATTTCAATAATTCTCTTAGAATATATAACTTAGTGAAGCTGTAAACACTTATTTTTAAATTGACAATATAGTGATCAAACCTAAAATTATCCTCTGACTCTCTTTTTAAAAAGAAACTGTATGTACATTTGTCTCATTAGTTGCGATGAAGTTTGTTTATTTATAAAAATTGTAGTCAAAAGAAAACCTACTTTGAAAATAACAACCGTTGGAAAGTTTATATAGTGTTAATCTGCCTGCATGTTGAAGTTATTTTATTTGACAGTTTACGAAATATCCAGCATAAAAGTCAAAAGTTTTTCCAGAGAAATCATCTCTTCAAAAGGTTTTATTCTCACAATTGCCAAACCTAGTTAATTGTTCATAAGAAGTTTAAAAATTAATAAAATCCAGAGCATATTACACTCTTTGCATCTGGACCAAGGACACGAATAAATATTGCATGATTACTAAGTAATCATAAAAAACGCGAACATCTTTTCTCGACCGTTGTTTTAGAGTATAGATTCTTTGGCTAAAAATATAATTTTATTTCGTCACTTGATCTTTCCGGCCAAGTAAAATTTTTTTTTTAACAAACTTTGCTACAAATATTTGAAGCTCATCGCAAAGGGTAAACGTTTCTTAAAACTTGGACCAATAGGAAATGTGCAAATAAGAGGGATATTAACAAGTAAATAGGCTGAACAGTATATATATAGCTGCAAGGAAGCATCCGAATATTCATCAGTTATACTTGTGAGTAGTCTTCCATAAACCTGTAATCTGTTGTTCCTCTACTTTGAAAAATGAAGATCATCTCTACTATGGTCCTCACCTTGCTGACCATCTTTAAT
>NC_046663.1:26673055-26675656 GCF_010883055.1 Belonocnema kinseyi
CATGGACAGAGGATGTCGTAAAATTGTCGTGAAGATATCTTAGCGATGTCGTAAAGACGTCGCCAAAATTTATCCCCATTGGGGTGTAAATAACTAAGGTATTGTATATATATTTAGTAAAAATATTAGGTTTTATGTATGATGGGTTTGTGGGGGGCAAAGGGTACTCGCAGCGGCATATTCGGGCACACTAGCAGAGTATATTTATATTATGTATGTGTTTACTGCATTTTTTTACTTTACACAAAAATGCTGCTAAGGACACTATTTTCTCATAATTGCAATTTTCTGCGCATTCCTTCCAAAATCTTTATTTTGCAAACTATAAAGATTAACTTTCAACGAAAATAGATAAAATTTCAACCTAATTAATAAATGTTTGACAACAACAACAAAATTTCGACTATAAAGATTAATTTTGTATCGAATAGTAGAAATTTTCAATTAATTACATAAATGTTTTAACCAAGAAGTTGAATTTTTAATTAGAAAAGATAATTTTTTACCAACCAATGAAATGGTTAAATTATCATTTGGTTAGATAATTTTAATAAAAATTAAACGAATTTTATTTACTTTAATTATTAAACATGACCTCCGTTTCTTACAAGACCATTTGCAACCTTTATATTATTTCATGCATACTATTTACAGATATTTAGAACTATTTACAGCAATTTTTATATCTAGATCCTTACTTGTATATTTATAAACGCAAGTTTTCTCGCAATAGAGTTAACGAGCAATCGGAAGCGAGAAAACGCTACAGATCTCGACGCTTTTAATTCAAACGATTTCATTTTTCATGCACTCTCACTATGACTTCTCTTACATCTGATTCTTATTTTGCCATTTTTCAACCTCAGTTCCTTTTTTGACTCATTTGCCCATCTAGCCTCCTTCAACTTCTTCATTCACTTTTTCCACACTCCATCCTCCCCTAGAATCTTTACCACATTCTCTTGACGGATTTTTTTATCTTCCATTCCTCTCATACATCCTTCTCATGCATGCTTCCATTTGCCCTGATCCTGCTGACATAATTCGCACGTTTAGTTCTCTTTCTTTTTCAAATACACCGACTCCCTTACCTCTTTTCTCAATCTATATTTTGCTATTCTGGTCCAACTTCTCTCTCCGTCCCTGTTCTGAATACGTTGTTAATCCTTACTTTTTTATCATCTTGCACCATCTATTATATTTTGACTTCTCAGTCATTACACATCGTTCTATAAGTTATTATTCACTGGACCTTCCCTCCAGTTCTTCATATCTTACGACATACCTTCTCCTATGTCTCTCGCACTACAAAATGTTCTCCTTTCTTCTTCTCATCTTGTTAGTTTCACTGCCCGACCTATCGCCTTTCCTCTACCTCCTTTAAAGACTATTTATCCCTATCTCTGTCCTTGCCCTATGTGCCTTTCTTTATTATGGGTTCTACTACTCCTTATTCCTATAACTTCCAAATCTTTTCTTACGTCCTAACTTTCTCTGCCTCTTCTTCAAACCTTTTATTCTTTTCTCTTTTTTGAATCACAATTCTCACTAACAGCTTCTTTTTTGTCATATATTCTTTTTTTTTCTTTCCACTTTCTTAATTTTTTTCCCATCTTCTTTTTCCTTTAACACTCCTCGTCGGATCCAATTCTACTTCTCCCTTTACGAACTACTTTTTTATCTTTTTCACTCTAATTATTTTTTCATTTCTACCGTCTTTATACTCAATTTCTTTGTTCACATTTTCCTCTCCCTTTTCGACATTCCCGATTTTTTTCTTTAAATGTTATTTTTCTTCCAACGCACAATCCCCTTTTGTGGCTCTTTTGATTTTAACTTTCTTTTATCACTATTTTTTATTACTTTTTTCTCCCTCGAATGTCTCTATTATAGGAAAGTAATCTGGATTTACATATTCCCTGAAACCGAGTTTTTTCAACTTTTCTCTTGCAAGATCGTCCACTATCACGTAATTAAATACTGTTCACCTTTCTCCTCCTGAGCGTGTATACTTGCCTTCTACATCTCCCTCTATATTTCCTTTTAAAATAAATCATTCTAACTCTTATCAGTTCTCTAATGATTGCGTTCTGTCTCCATTCAGTATCTTGTCTTTGTATTTTGTTCTTCGCTCTTCTCCCTATACCTTTCACCGTCTGTGTCATGTTCTCGCATTAAAATCGTCCACATTAAAAGCATAATCTCTCCTTTATCCTTTTCCGTCAGATATTTTATCTCCTCTCATATCTAATGCATATCACCATTCACATAATGCCCCAGTATCTTCTACTACTCTCCTCTCACGTTTACCTATTCTACTAATAATCCGTCCTTTCGTTCTTTTATCCTTGTAAGCCTTCCATATTATACATTCATTCCTTACTCCCATCCCCGTTCCTTTCATTGCTCTGCCTTTTTTATTTTTTCCATTTGAATTTCAAGCTTGCAAATTGTAACCTCTTGGTAACCTTCCCCTTACCGTTCCCTACACGTTTTCATTTAGCCGCGTCTCCTTCATTACTACTAAATCCCGTCGCACCAAATTATTCCTAATGTTACTATCCTTTTTCACCAATTCTGATATATTCCAGTAAAATATCG
>NC_046663.1:26675756-26677339 GCF_010883055.1 Belonocnema kinseyi
TTTAAATTTAACAATTTGAAAGTAAAGCTGCATTATGGAGATGTTACTGTAAAGATAAAAAGCACGCACAGCAACAAGATGTAGCAATTTCGAAAAAATTTTGTTCAAAAGTGACAAATGTTTAATTCGAAACATTAACAGTATGCAAATAAACTGAGTTTATATTGAAACCATCCAGAAGTCGAAAATTCCAAATATTTTCCTATTTAATATAGAGAATAGAAATTAGTTTAAGTGCGCGGCATCTGACCATTTGAATTATGGCAAACATTTATTTTGCTTATTCTTATTGCACTCATAAAGCTTAGTAATTGATACATCAAAAACCAATAAATATTAGTATGAGATGTTTTGCTGCCGATCCCTGACTGTATTTCTTATATTTAAAAACAAAATAATTTAAAGGTTATGAATGTTATCTGATCATTTATCCTAAGTTTTACCTGTTTTCTGATATTTTATCTGAATTATTTGTAAACGAACGGACGTCCAGTCTAAAGTAAATGGGATTTGTCCGAGAGCTTTAGATTTAAAATTAATTAACATTAATAGTGTTCCTTTTGCATTATCAGGGTGCCTGAAGGATGTTATTTGAATAAAATTAATGAATCTTACGTGCCTCTTATCCATTCTCTGTGGCCTCGTCGAAACAAGGAATATCCAGTAATGACAACAAATCTTCTCAAGACAAGGTTGAGATTGAATGGAGGACTTGGACTATTTTCAAAGAAGAATAACGAACTACTTTCCTGGAAAATGCGAGGAGAATTTGGTTAAGTGGCTGTTGAATATACAATCGAAAAAGCCAGAAGGAAAGGCTACGCATTACTACTTGCTTCTGCAATGTCTAATGAGTTATTAGCAGAGGGATTAGAGCAGTTTGGTTTCGTAGTAAGTGAGAATTCTGCTTCAGAAGAATTGCGTAAACTCGGAAATTTCAAAATGAAACATTCATGGGCTTGTATATATTTGAAAATATTGCGTAGTCGTTTCTAACATAAAAAGAAGAAATGAAGGAACGTCAACGAAATATGATAAAATATGAAATTATTTTCAAACGACAGTGATATTCTAAGTGTGATGAAACGCTGATCGGACACATTCGAAATAGATGATTAAACCATTGTTTCTTCATACTACTTGTCTATCTTTCTTATTTCCTTGAAATTTTTCCTACTAAATAAAATATATCATGTGTTGTACAGCAGAGAACCCCAAGCTTTTTTCGCACTTTCTCGGGAGCAGCGGGATCCTCACCCTCAAATTTGTTCTCAATACTGTTTTTCATTTTCTTTAAATTATATCACGAAGTTCGAACGGCTAATTAAAATATAATTTAATATGTCTTTATAATTTCAGTTATTGTGATTTCATAACAATGAAAGGGTCATTCTTGGTTGGTATACGATAGTAGCCTTCTGTTCGCAGCGGGGATCCTGCATCGGATCCTATCTAGATCCCCGGCCCGAAGGGACAGCAGTGGTTTGCCCGGTCGGTGGCACTAGTTTGGAAAACAAGTCAACTGTCCGTTTAAACAAGTGTCCTCTGGTAGTTCGCAATGCGCAGTCGCAAAGCAGACCAAG
>NC_046663.1:26677439-26678794 GCF_010883055.1 Belonocnema kinseyi
CTTCTTTAGGTTTCATAAATCAAGTTGAAAAAGTGAATAATTTTAGGTTTGATCGTAGAGCTAGAATTTCCCTAAAGGTGATTATATTGAAGAAACACAAATGAGCCTTGTATATGTTTTCAAATTCCTTTGAATTTTGTTGTCATTACTAATTTTTCCAAGAAAGAAAACTAGTTAAGCGAAAAACCATAGTATTTTATGCACACTAGAATTCTCGATCGCGTGTTTTTTCTTTACAGAATGTTTAAATATAATTAAATTTATATGAAACTCATTTGCATCGAGAGATATAAAGGCAATCTCAAAAGTTTAAAAAAGGTCAAATACTTAGAAAATAATAAAATCCTAAAAAAATAGTGGACACAAAACTTATAGAGTGTTCAGAGAGCTTTCAAATGGATTAGTCTATTATTGGAAGTAATTTCATTTTTCGCGACTTAAAACGACGATTATTTTGTTATGAAAACTCCTATTTTTGATTGCACATTTGTATTCAGCATGCTCTTTGCGCTCAGGTAGGGTACCTTGGATTTTTTGAAGAGGTTAAGTTTGCGCCTTATGACGGAAAATGTACATGTTATAGAAGTATGATGGCGGTTTTATTTGCAAATTTTGAATGGAAAATAAATGATCGTCTCTGGATTTTTTTGTATGTTTTGTTGTTTATCTGTGTGGTGTCTACCTAAGCAAGCAGTTATCGTCTTCCCTTAAGCGCTCTGTGAAAACATGTCATTAGGTCAAAAGGAGAGTATTACGTTTCTTATGATGCGAGTTTATGCTGATCGTGTAAAATCATGAAATAATGTAGCGTAATTGTTTAATAAAGCACATCCAGTCATGCTCCAATTTCAAAGTCAACAGTTTAAAAAATAGTTAACAGCTTTTTTCAAACCAGAAAAGTCACGGATCGGCCACTTCGGTGCAGGCACTATTTTTGGTTTTATCGTTTTAGTGATGAGTGAGTGTCATACCCAGGAGCCTCAAAACCTCAGTGTCTGGGCTGATTTCTGCGAACATGGTATAATTGGGCCATTTTTGATTCTTAAGACATTTTAACTGCAGAAAATTATTTCGAACTTTTGGAAAATAAAGTCGTGCCGGACATTCAAAATGCATCGGGCGAAGATATGTAGTCTGCAAGAGTACCCCTCGAATATTTTTCGTTGGTAGTTTTTCAAGAACAGCGTATATGTGACGAAGCCTACCAGTTAAGAAGGGATGAAACACCGGAAACGACGCAAGCATTGTACTATAATAAATGCGACATAATGTTTCTGCAGAATTTCATTATAGTCTCCATCATTGTCTAGCCGTCAACAGCAGCCACTTCGAACAACTAGTTAATTATATCACTC
>NC_046663.1:26678894-26679942 GCF_010883055.1 Belonocnema kinseyi
TCAAGATATAGTTCTCCCAGAGAATATATCTTCTAAAGAGCGCGTTTGCAGCATCACTTTTAGCTTAGTCGGGATTGATAATCAGTTCGAGCTATCTAGTTATATTTAAAGAATTCTTTCAGGTTCTTTAACAGGAAATTTGTATTTCCATTCTCATCACATAATTGGTCAAATTATAATTTTATTTAGTTTAAGTTTAATTTGTTTTATTTCATTTCTCGCTAAATATTTATTTCCGCATGCCATTCTTTGATGCATTTCAAATGCATGTAAAGAATTTTTCAGAGTTCTGCAGATTTGAAAAAATGTGCGTCTTAATTTAGTAGCAATTCACCCGACCGCGAAAGTTGCTAAATTTGGAAGTATTTAAAAGAATTCCATGCTCTCAGAAGAAATCATAAAATTGAAAACATTCTATTAAATTCTAAACTATTCACGAATAGTTACAGATTATTGACAGTAATGTGCGAATTATTAAGGGTCGCTGAAATTTGAGTGTCTCGTTCAAGAAATTTCAAAAAGTCTAGTCTATTTCGAAATTAGAAAAACATTTCAAACTATATTCAAATCTCCTGAAATATTTGCTAAACGAGACTTATAGCTGCATACGGGCAGAAAAAAAACCTGGAGTGGTATAAGAAACGAAACAGATCTGGAGCACTCTAGAGTGAAGCCATCGATATATACCAAGTGTCCCAAAAATGTGAAATTGGTACAGTAGCCTAAACTAATGCATAGAATAATAACATAACTTGTAATAAAAAACGCTCCCTGTTGCGCTACAGAGTTCCAAACCCTTTCGCATTTTCGGACTGCATACATAACGAAATAAAAATCGGCGAAAGTCCTCATGTGATCTGGAATATCCTTGGACATCAACAAGACAACGCAAACAAGTCAGCAAAAACTCAGAATTAGCAGCAATGCGAATGAAATTGCTGAATGTGGAGTGATATAATTAACTAGTTGTTCGAAGTGGCTGCTGTTGACGGCTAGACAATGATGGAGACTATAATGAAATTCTGCAGAAACATTATGTCGCATTTAT
>NC_046663.1:26680042-26682220 GCF_010883055.1 Belonocnema kinseyi
GAGTGATATAATTAACTAGTTGTTCGAAGTGGCTGCTGTTGACGGCTAGACAATGATGGAGACTATAATGAAATTCTGCAGAAACATTATGTCGCATTTATTGTAGTACAATGCTTGCGTCGTTTCGTATCCGGTGTTTCATCTCTTCTTAACTGGTAGGCTTCGTCACATATATGCTGTTCTTGAAAAACTACCAAAGAAAAATATTCGAGGGGTACTCTTGCAGACTACATATCTTCGCCTGATGCATTTTGAATGTCCGGCACGACTTTATTTTTCAAATGTTCGAAATAATTTTCTGCAGTTAAAATTATTTAAGAATCAAAAATGGCCCAATGATACCATGTTCGCAGAAATCAGCTGCTAGAGTGCTACTATTGCCAACGAGAACACTAAACAACGCTTAAACTAACCGCGGGCAGGCGTTCAGTAAAGAACCTTCAACTGATTTTAAAAGGAGCCTATAGCGAAAATTTTGTTTAATATATCAAAATTGAACCGTGGTTAAATGGGTATCGATCAAATATAGAATGTGCTGTGGCCAAAGTAGATTGATTTATTAACAGCTCAAACGAAGATGTGAAAAGACTTCTTCGGCATGATTTTGTAGCTAAACATCAAAGTATGTATATCAATAGCGTGAACTATAATTGATTAGTGGATCAAATTCTTGTTCAACTAGATTTTGCTGAAAACCAAACGATTGATTAAAAAATGCTTCTCAATGTAAGCATTGGTCAAAAACACAAGTGACCGTTCATCCTTTTGTGACATACTGGTGAAAACTGTGAATTTTGTTAAATAGAATTCAGATGGTTTAGCGGGATAATACAAAAAATGTAAGAACTTAGCTATTTTAGCATTCCACGAGCAAGATTGCATATGTGAAGCAGAATGCAATTTCCATGCAACTTAACTTGGCAAGGGTCCTTGCGATGGAATTAGTGGCATTCTCAAAAGGCCAGCAGCTAAAGCAATCCTTCAGCGTCCGTACAGCAAACATATCACAAACGCTAGAGAAATGTACTACTGGGCGAAAGGACATTTCCACGACCTTCATGTCGAATTCCGAATAAATCACGAACACAAAGCAGAAGAAACACTTTCAAGCAAAAGATGAAAAAAATTGGATTAAAATCAATTATACATAAGAAGTAGACGCTGGCATTCCTATTTCGAACACCGAAGTGGTGGAAAATACCTTTTCTCACACCGAAGTCTTTAATTTAGTATCCGTAGATAAAAATAGAGTTCTCCTAAAATACGTAAAACGTGCAAGGTTCGTCCAACTAAGTAGTACGTTCTTTTTTTCCATACTAATATTTTTGTTTATATGTTGCTCTTACTAACGCAGTTGTTTAAAATTAAATATGAAAAATAAAAAATTGTGGCTTCACAAGGTGCTCACCTTTACTTATTAATTTTATAAATTTATGTGTTTAATTAAAATTATTGATGTTTCTGAAGAGTCACAGAACTGTGTTACGCCACGCAGCAGCCGCGACCTGTCAAAGCTTAAGTTTTATTTTATATTTCTGCATTAACTACTAGGGGTCCCCAGATAAAACTTCTAGGGCTTGTAGAGCACATGCATGGCTTCTTAAGGAAAATGTTTTTTAAGTAATCGGGGAGCACGTATTTTCAAAGACATGATTTCAATTTTTCGAGGTATTATAGAAATGTGAAAAACTTACTTATGCTCAACAGAATTTTGTTATTTAAAAATACATATTAATTCGAACAATTTCACTGCTTTAAAATACAATTAGGTTTATTAGAGCATCTGTCTGTCCGTAAAATGCCGAGACACTTCCGGGGAAAATGCAGAAAGCAGTCGTCCTTGCATCGTGGAATTGAGTCGCATTGTGTCCAACGCAGGCAGTAGCAACCTATTCATGGACAGGCGCACCCCCGAGTAGGTGTTAGTAGAATACGACGCCTAGCTTTGAACGAAGTCTCCTATAAATTATAATTTAAGGGTGATTTCGATGTCTTCACTTTTCGTGTAGGGTTTCATTGTCAGGTAACATACGTCATTACTCAAAACAGTTCTTTAACTGTGTGATTACTATAAACTTAATTAATTCATGGGTGTTGCATATCGACTGTAATGCCCAATACAATGGTAAAATATTATAATATAGCCATCTATGACTGCTTCAATATAAATACAAAAAT
>NC_046663.1:26682320-26685770 GCF_010883055.1 Belonocnema kinseyi
GAAAAAATTAGAAAGAATTGAAACTAAAGCTGAATATGTAGAAATGATTCGCAATGCTCGTTCATCTTCATTCACAATGGTCAAGAAGTGTGAAGATCTTCTTCAGGATTTTGAAAAAAGTTTTAAAGGCAAAATACGAAAGCCAAAAACATTTCCAAATCATCAAAGCGTTCGTTTTGCATGTTTTTCCTGTTATAAAAGTGGATGTTTTTGACAACTATGATTTGGAAAATCGAACCACTTTTTTCTTTAAACCTACGCTTAAACTAGAAAATCTTTCGAAAAGTCCTCCGCCCCGAATTGTCTAAAAAAAATTAATTACTTTTTTGTTTATTACAATATTCTCGTTTTTCTTTCTTAGATAGTTTCAGAAGACTGAAACACGTACTTTGTATTGGGGAAATCGCAAGATGATGAAAATTGGCTAAACTAGCGTGAGTTGAAGTGAAAAGAGTTTGTAATTTTTCGTTTTCAAAAAATCCACTTTTTATCAATTATCTCAAAAACTACAAAACCTATAAATTTTTGCAAGAGGAAAAAAAGATGCGTCTCAAAATCCTCTACCAGTATCTCTTTTTAAAATTGAAATTAGAAAGGTTTTTAAAATTCACACTCAGGACAATACTTCTCAGGCTGAATCCGGCCGTGTCCCCTTTCCGTCGCCAGCGATTCAATTGTTACCTTTACTTCAGTCGGACACGTAATGAAATCTTTGTCGTTTTTATTAGCCACAATTTTTATTTATAGGATATTTCTCTTGAACAAATATTTATATTAAGGAAAAAAGAAACTACGAAAATTTCACTTTTTGCTTAAATTTGCAGCTCGCAACCTGTAAATATTTGTTTTAAACCCTGAAAGAATGAGGAGAGCATTTTCTGACACAGAAGAATAAACTACCGAAGTACAGCAAAACAAAAATAAAAACATAATTTTTGTAAAGCACCCTCACGTCCAGTAGGCCGTAAAACACGTATCAGAACACGTATCAGAATTGTTAACTTTTGTTCGGACCAAACTGTTAAAAAATATGTCATCATCCAAAACCTTTTGCGTTATTGTGAAACTAAAAAGGGCAAATTACTATTGTTTACTGAGAAAACGTAAGAAGAAAGATTTTCGATTTTTGTTAAGTATACACATAAGTTCTAGAGAAGTGTCATACAAATGATAATTTTAGCTAATAAAAGGGACAAAACTTTCATTCAGTGTCTAATTGGACACACCGGTGTCCGATTAAAACGACCGTTATAATTTTCATCTTGTCATTTTTTATATGCTTGGCAGTTTGCCAGTCAACTCTGGCAATAAACTGGAGCTTCAAGTCAAACTTTTTGTTAGCTCTTAGCAATCAAACAATCATTTTCAATTGGTTCCAAGAGTACGAAAGCGACGTTTCTGTACTGTAATTTCTGACATCTTTGACAGCCAGCCAGTCAACTTTGGCGTCTCCAACATCCCTCGTGGTGTTCAAGAGTACCAAAATGACTTTTTTCACTCGCATTTTTGGCCATTTTAACGGTAAATTGTTGCAAAATGCACCGAATTCTGTTATACAGTCAACGAATTTCGATCTGTTAACTATAGAAACAAAATAAATATTTGGCTGATGCCTGCCCAACCTTCGACATAAATAATTTAAAAAAGATCGTTTATACAATTGATAAATGCAAAAATTCGATTACATTAATTTACCAAAAACAATTTTTTAAGAACAATGATTCTTAAAAAATGTTATTTTTAAAATTATTATTATGTAATGTTCATTTTTTATCATTATTAAACATGATTCGCACACACGTTTCCTTACACTAGTCGTTATTCATGCCGTCTTTATTTCATTTGACAGAATTCTGTGAGGTCAAAAGTTCTCATATTAAAACTGAGAAAGTAATACTCAAAAAACGTAAAGGATCCAAAAAAAGAAGAAAAAAATATGTTTTCAAACAAATGAAAATTGAGCTAAATTGTGCTCGATAAATGCAGTTATCATCAAGTAGAAGCTGTGCTTTTTCAAAATTTAATTATTTTTGGGCTTTGAATTTTCTTTTACTTTTAAATTTGGAGTTTAAGTAAGAGATCTGTTGATAACACGTAATTTTTTTGTAGGGAATAAACACTGATTTCGTTTTCACTGAATTCTGCCAGATCGAGCTACAAATTTACCCCCACCATTCCTACCGTTTGGATGCTGCAAAAATGAAGGAGCATGATTACCATTGTAAGTTCGTGTCTAAGCCGGAAATGCACTCCTCGACTTCGGTTTTCTGCTGCACGGTGATTGGCGATTTTAATATTCCGCGTGATTCGTAGTTTCGTGCGTGCGCCGATTTTGAGGTTATATTCTTTTAGGTGTAAATAATATGAATATCATTATTATTGTACATATATTATTAATGCTAATATTAGACCTATGAAATAATATATTCTTATTAATTACTATTTGACTAACTTTCAGTAGAAATAGTTAAACTTTCAATAGTTTTCGGCAAAAAAATAATTTTTCAATAAAATATATAAATTAAAAAAGAATTTAATTGTTTTAACGAAATAGTTTAATTTTTAAACAAAAAGGTAAATTTTCATACAAAAAGCTGAAATGTATACCAAGAAAACGCATTTTTAATAAAATACGTGAATTTTGCACAAAAGAAATTTATTTTGCACCAAGACTAGTTTTCTATACAAAAAATTAATGTGTAACCAGTTACATTTTCGACAAAAAAGGTCAATTTTCTACCAAAAAAGACGAGTATTCAATAAAATACAAACATTTTCAACCAAAAAAGATCACTTTTCAATCAAACATAGAATAGTTAAATTTTTAGTTCAAAAAAAAATATTTTGTAACCAAAAACAAATAGAATTTTCTACAAATAGTTGAAGTTTACGGAAACAAATTTTTTTAGCTAAATTGATGAATCATAAACCAAAAAAAACTAAATATTTAACAAAGTACTTCCACTTTCAACCAGAAAATGTCCAAAAATCGTTAAAATTCTTTGAAATCGATTGAACTAATGAAAATGAATTGAAAATTCTTTGGAATATTTTAAAATATCTTAAGATATTTCAAATCTTTTTAAATCTCATACTTAATTATTGCACACAATTTAAAATGCCTTGGAGTCTCTTAAAATATCCTAAGATATATCAAAACTTTTAAAATCTCGCATTAAGTTACTGTAATTAATTGAAAATTCGTTTAAACCATTTAAAGTACTCTCAAATATATTGAAAGCTTAAAAATCCTTCAAAACACCTTGACACCTTTGAACTTTTCTCTAGTACTTGCGAATTTCTTTGAATAACCCTGCTGAAATTGTTAAAATTCTTTTATATTTCTTAAAATTATAGGAATAAGTCAAAAATTCCTCTGCATCCTTTAAAACAGCCTCAAATATTTAAAATCCTTAAAAATATTTAAGATTCTCCTGACATTTTTTTAGC
>NC_046663.1:26685870-26706734 GCF_010883055.1 Belonocnema kinseyi
CACTGATGAATGTGCACGATTTGTTTCTTTCGCTCGCTCTGCTATGTGGATTTACATTCAGATTCCTCAGATCTTGAGTTCATACTCTTTGCCTTTCTAATAGAATCTGATCATTAAAGTCAAGGCCCTTTTATTTAATTGGTTATAAGCCGCTTTCACGCCGTGCTGTGTGCAGATTCACCTGGTGATTGAAAATTCACGCCGCGATCCTTTCGTTTGACAATTTTTGTAACCTGTGCCGCTAATGGAATTCAGAACTTCTAAACAACGGCGAAATGAATCGATGTGATGTCGATAGTAAATTTCACGATAAAAATTACCCACAATGGCGATTGGAAATAGTGTGTGCATTGACAGGTAAAGGTGTTTATGAAATCGCATCTGGACTCAGTGAGCAATGAATGACGCGATTGCCATGTTCACACTCACAGCTTCAATCGATGTTTCGCAGATCACACTTATCGAAAGTTGTGTGTCGCCAGATGGTGTACTTGATAAGTTGGACCAGGTAAAAGTTACCTCGACTGAGTTATTAGCACAGCATGCGGAAAAAGTTCCGAATTTCGCGAGAAAATTAGAAGATACTGCAGAGACGTTAAGCGACGTTGCCATCATTACAAAAATTATCGGTACCCTGTCAAAGAAGTATGGAAACTTTCGGCAAGCATTCCATGGCTAAACATAGACAGATTTTATCGATTCTCGTAGCCAACATTCTATACAAAGAAAGTAGTTTGATCACAAGTGAAGAGCTGGACGAAGTGTTATGTGTAAGCTAAAAACGGCACTAAATGCATTTAAGCAGTGTCCATGCTTCTAGAACCGAAAACTTAAGCTCTTTTTTTGCAACTTCAAATTCCAGCTATGTCAAGTTGATAAATGTGTCTACGTCGATGAAATCGAGAAGAAGGTAGTGATACATACGTACCGTTTGGGAGCTACAAAACAGAAGGTGCATGATGACCAGTGTAAGTTCGTGTGTAAGCCGAAAATACACGACTCGACTTCGGTTTTCTGCTTCACGCGGATTGCCGATCTTAAAGTTTCGGAAGACTTTGATGGTCTTCAATTCATATCTCCATCCCCATTTGAAAAAAATTATGTAAATTGCTTATTTCAATGTTTCTCGTGCTTCTCTTTTTCAAGCATGCGTCGATTTTGGGGTTATATTTTTTCAGGTGTACATAATATTAGTGTCATTACTATTGTACATATATTATTGAGGCCGATATTATAACTATAAAATAATATAATAATATTAATTACCATATATTATTTTTAAGGGCATTTTTAATAAAATACGTGAGTTTTGCACAAAAGAAATTTATCTTCCACAAAGACTAATTTTCTATGAAAAAATTAATGTTTAACCATAGATCAATTTTCGACAAAAAAGATTAATTTTGTGCCAAGAAAGACGAGTATTTAATAAAACACATACATTTTTAACTAAAAAGATCACTTTTGAATGAAATATAGAATGGTTAAATTTTTAGTTGAAAAAATTAAGTTTTAACCAAAAACAAAAAGAATTTTCTAGAAAATAGTTAAATTTTTAGAAAACAATTTCTCCAACTAAATTGATGAATCATTAACAAAAACTAACTACATTTTTAACAAAGTAGTTCCACTTTTAGCCAAAAAATATTTAAAATCCTTAAAAATGTTTTGAAGTCTCTTTATATTTTTTAAATCTCTTGAAAATATCTTGGAATTTAAAAAAATACCTTGAAATATTTCAAATCCTTTCAAATCTCATATTAAATTTCTATCATAAATTGAAAATTTCTTGGAATCTTTTAAAATTCTCTCCAATTTTGTAAACCCTTCCAAATATATTGAAATACCTAGAACTATTTTTTAAGATTTCTAAAGTACTTTGGATTATGAAAAAATAACCTTTGTAAGCTTTTTTCATTCTTTGAAATTTCTTTAAGTTATAAAAATAAATGGTAAATCCCTTGTCATCTTTTAAAAACATCCTTAAATATTTAGAATCCTTAAAAACGTTTTGAAATTTCTTGAAATTTTAAAAAGTTTCGGATTGCAATTTAAAAAACTTTAGAAAATTTTAGAACGGTTATTTTTAAAAATTCCAAAGTACTTTAAAAATCTTTAAAAGAAAGTTCTAGGTATTTCAAAAGATTTTGAAGGATTTGAAAAAATATAGAACATTTTTAAGATTCCAAAGAAATTTTAATTGATTACAGTAATTACATATGAGATTTTAAAGGATTTAAAATATTTCAGGGTATTTTTAAAATTTCATGATATGTTCAAGAGCTTTAAAAAATTCAAAGAGATTTCAAAAGATTTTTAAAGATTTTCAATGTTTCAGGATGTTTCAAAAGATGTCAAGGAATTTTCAAGTTACTTTTATAATTTTTAGGAAATTCAAAGAATTCAAAAAATTTTAGAAGTATTATTTTAAAAAATTCCAATATACTTTAGAAATCTTAGAAAATTTCTAGGTATTTCTAAAGATTTTGAAGGATTTAAAAAATTTAAGAGAATTTTAAAAGGTTCCAAGGAATTCTCAATTAATTACAGAAATTTAATATAAGGTTTTAAAGGAATTGAAATATTTCATGGTATTTTTAAAATTTCAAGCTATTCTCAAGAGCTTAACAAAATTTCAAGAGATTTCGAAAGATTTTTAAGGAGTTTAAATATTGGAGAACACTTTAAAAGATGTTAAGGAATTTTCAATTTATTTTCATGAGTTAAAGGAATTTCAAAGAATTAAAAAAAAATTATTACTGAAATTTAAAATAATATTTTAAGGGATTTGAAATATTTCAGGGTATCCTTAAAATTCCCAGCTATTTTCAAGAGCTTAAAAAAATGTCAGGAGAATCTTAAATATTTTTAAGGATTTTAAATATTTGAGGATGTTTTAAAGGATGCAGAAGAATTTTTAACTTATTCTTATAATTTTTAAAAATATAAAAGAATTTTAACAATTTCAGCAGGGTGCTTTACAAAAATTCGCAAGTACTAGAGAAAACTTCAAAGGTGTGAAGGTGTTTCAAAGGATTTTTAAGATTTCAATATATTTGATAATACTTAAAAGGTTTAAACGAATTTTCAATTAATTACAGTAACTGAATATTAGATTTTAAAGGTTTTGATATATCTTAGGATATTTTAAGAGACTCCAAGGCATTTTCAATTGTGTGCAATAATTAAGTATGAGATTTTAAAAGATTTGAAATATCTTAAGATATTTTAAAATATTCCAAAGAATTTTCAATTAATTTTCATTAGTTCATTCGATTTCCAAGAATTTTAACGATTTTTGGATATTTTCTGGTTGAAAGTGGAAGTACTTTGTTAAATATTTAGTTTTTTTTTGTTTTATGACTCATCAATTTAGCTGAAAAAATTTGTTTCCGTAAAATTGAACTATTTTGTAGAAAATTCTATTTGTTTTTGGTTAAAAAATATTTTTTTTGAACTAAAAATTTAACTATTCTATGTTTTATTGAAAAGTGATATTTTTTAGTTGAAAATGTTTATATTTTATTGAATACTCGTCTTTTTTGGTAGAAAATTGACCTTTTTTGTCGAAAATGTAACTATGGTTACACAGTAATTTTTTGTATAGAAAACTAGTCTTGGTGGAAAATAAATTTGTTTTGTGCAAAATTCACGTATTTTATTAAAAAAGCGTTTTCTTGGTATATATTTCAGCTTTTTGTATGAAAATGTACCTTTATGTTTAAAAATTAAATTCTTTTTTAATTTATATATTTTATTGAAAGATTATTTTTTTTTGCCGAAAACTATTGAAAGTTTAACTATTTCTATTAAAAGTTAGTCAACTAGTAATTAATAAGAATATATTATTTCATAGGTCTAACATTAGCATCAATAATATATGTACAATAATAATGATATTCATATTATTTACACCTAAAAGAATATAACCTTAAAATCGGCGCATGCATGAAACTAAGAATCACGCGGAATATTAAAATCGCCTATCACCATGCAGCAGAAAACCGAAGTCGGGGAGTGCATTTCCGGCTTAGACATGAACTTACAATGGTAATCATGCTCCTTCATTTATGCAGCTTCCAAACGGTAGGAATGGTGGGGGTAAATTTGTAGCTCGATCTGGCAGAATTCAGTGAAAACGAAATCAGTGCTTTCATAAAATCAGTGTTTATTCCCTACAACAAAATTACGTGTTATCAACAGATCTCTTACTAAAACTCCAAATTTAAAAGTAAAAGAAAATTCAAAGCCCAAAAATAATTAAATTTTGAAAAAGCACAGCTTGTACTTGATGATAACTGTATTTATCGAGCAGAATTTAGCACAATTTTCATTTGTTTGAAAACATTTTTTTTTCTTCTTTTTTGGATCCTTTATTTATGTTTTTTGAGTATTACTTTCTCAGTTTTAATATGAGAACTCTTGACCTCACAGAATTCTGTCAAATGGAATAAAGACGGCATGAATAAAGACTAGTGTAAGTAAACGTGTGTGCGAGTCCTGTTTAATAATGATAAAAAATGAACATTATATAATAATAATTTTAAAAATAACATTTTTTAAGAATCATTGTTGTTAAAAAATTATTTTTGGTAAATTAATGTAAGCGAATTTTTGCATTTATTAATTGTATAAACGATGTTTTTTTAAATTATTTATGTCGAAAGTTGGGCAGGCATCAGCCAAATATGTATACAGTTTTTCAAATTGGTATCCCATGCTACTTCTTCTTGAATAATTACATAATGTTTAGACATTTCTTTCAATCTTTAACAAATTTCTATTTGTTAAAATAATTTCCATTTGCTCCAGCAGTTATTTATCGATAACTAAAAAAATGAAATAAAATGAAATACATACAATTATTTTACAAAGTTGAAATAAATATTATTTTTTCAAAGAATTGCATGTATTCTATTTTTTTATTTATCGAAAAAAACAGCTGGAGACAATAAAGATTGTGTAGAGAAATATAGATATGTCAAACATTAAAAGAAATGTATTAAAAGTATGTAATAATTGAACAAAATGTAGCAAAATGTAACTAGAAAGAAAGTTGACAAAAATGCGAGTGAAAAAAGGCATTTTGGTATTCTTGAACTCCATGAGGGATGTTGGAGACGCCAAAGTTCACTGGCTGGCTGTCAAAGATGTCAAAAATTACAGTACAGAAACGTCGCTTTAGTACTCTTGGAACCAATTGAAAATGATTGTTTGATTGACAAGAGCTAACAAAAAGTTTGACTGGAAGCTCCAGTGTATTGCCAGAGTTGACTGGCAAACTGCCAAGCATATAAAAAACGACAAGATGAAAATTATAACGGTCATTGTAATCGAACACCGGTGTGTCCAATCAGACACTGAATGAAAGTTTTGTCCTTTTTATTAGCTAATATTATCACTTGTATGACACTTCTCTAGAACTTATGTGTATCCTTAACAAAAATCGAAAATCTTATTTCTTACGTTTTCTCAGTAAACAATAGTAATTTGCCCTTTTTAGTTTCACGAAAACGCAAAAGGTTTTGGATGATGACATATTTTTTAACAGTTTGGTCCGAACAGAAGATAACAATTCTGATACGTGTTCTGATACGTGTTTTACGGCCTACTGGACGTGAGGGTGCTTTACAAAAAATATATTTTTATTTTTGTTTTGCTGTACTTCGGTAGTTTATTTTCTGTGTCAGAAAATGCTCTCATCATTCTTTCAGAGTTTAAAAAAAAATATTTACAGGTTGCGAGCTGCAAATTTAAGCAAAAATTGAAATTTTCGTAGTTTCTTTTTTCCTTAATATACATATTTGTTCAAGAGAAGTATCCTATAAATAAAAATTGTGGCTAATAAAAACGACAAAGATTTCATTACGTGTCCGACTGAAGTATAGGTAACAATGGAACCGCTGGCGACCGAAAGGGGACACGGCCGAATTCAGCCTGAGAAGTATTCTCCTGAGTGTCAATTTTAAAAATCTTTCTAATTTCAATTTTAAAGAGAGGTACTGATAGAGAATTTTGAGACGCATCTTTTTTTCCTCTTGCAAAAATTTATAGGTTTTGTAGTTTTTGAGATAATTGGTAAAAAGTGGATTTTTGGAAAACGAAAAATTCCAAACTTTTTTCACTTCAACTCGCGCTAATTTAGCCAATTCTCATCATTTCCCGATTTCCCCAATACAAAGTACATGTTTCAGTCTTCTGAAACTATCTAAGAAAGAAAAACTAGAATATTGTAATAAACAAAAAAGTAATTTTTTTTTTTGAGACAATGCAGAAATCATGAATTTTGACATTCAAGCGCCTTGTTTAGCGAACGAATTTTAAGCTACGGAAAGCTTTCAGTGAGAAAGTTGTTCATTAAGGTTCAAAGAAGTTTTCTGAAAAATTTTTGATCTATTGGATTAATAGTTCAAAAATTATGAATGTTTTAAAATCCAAGCGGTAATCTTGACGCTGCCCAAAAACGTGCCAGGCCGGCTACTTACGCGCTGCAGCGAACGACGTGAAAGTCAAGCCAATCTTACCAAAACAAATGCACAACAGTAACTCAAGATATTATCATTGAAATAATTTATTTATTAAACATTTAACATATAATATTATGCATATTCTTGAACAAGAATAAATTAATCAAACAATATTTTATTAGAAACTACTTTTAGTCATTTTCGTCACTCTCTTCAGTTTCTTCGGTTTCTGGATTCTGAGTTTGTACTTTTAAAAAATATGATTGGAAAAATTATTTTCCTTTAGCGCTTAAATTCCACTTTTCCATCAGGAAAAACCTGCAAAACGAACGCTTTGCTGATTTGGAAATTTTTGGCTTTCGCATTTTGCCTTTGAAACATTTTTCAAAATCCTGCAGAAGATCTTCACACTTCTCGACCATTGTGAATGAAGGTGAACGAGCATTGCGAATCATTTCTACATATTCAGCTTCAGTTTCAATTCTTTCTAATTTTTTCAGCTTTCGCGAATATGTGCCAAAATTCCTATCGCACTGGCAATAGGAATGGCCTAGAACTGGAAACACATATTTAATCTCGCTTTGCAAATAAATGGACAATAAAACCAAAAAATGAAACACTGTGTAGTTTTTATTTTGTCCCGCAAATAAGTCTGAAAATAATGTTATGCTGTTGAACTTGTCTTTAGCAAATTCTTTTAATACCGCGTATTTGATAAAACTGCAAACAGAGTTAGCACCCTTCTTTACAATTCCCTCAAAAATAGGAAACATGTAACTCTGGTTCGTAGTATGTACATGTACGTTAAATAGAAAAAGCCATGCTAAACGTAGGTAAAACTGCGCGGACACGGGTGTTTTTGGTAGTGGCAAATTCTGTGCAAAATCAAATTCACAGCATAGACTATTATTTTCAAAGAGTATTTGCTTTTTTAACTTTAAATACATTTCAGCATTGTTTTTGTGATTAATTACTTCTTCGTTCATCTCTCCATTTGTTTCGTTTTTGTAGCAAGTGTTGCACACGCCAGTTCTAGGTAATTTAAAACTGAAGCCAACATTTCGGTTAAAATACTTAAAATAAACGGTTTGACTTATTGTCAATTTAGCCCACGTTTTTTCTTTATAATATTTTTCAACTAATTTGTAAATTTCTAAAAGATTTAATGAAGGATTATTGAAATATTTTAGGTTGGTAGAATATCGTTTCTAATGTGAACTGTGATGTGGAATTGATTCGCAATGCTCTTCAATCATTTTTTTTTTTAATTTTCTGTTAATTTAAGACAAGTTTCGCGTACTCCACCTGCCAAATTTTTTAAATGCTGCTCATTTAAAATCTTTTTTTGAGCATTTTCAACTCTTCTTTCGCCCAAACATAGAAAAGCACAAAAAAATTTCTTACAAATCGGAACATTTTCTTCGTCAGTAGGAAATCAATATATCCAATGAATTAACCGTCCTAGTTTTTCACCTGCATTCGTTTGGATAGGATCCTTGCATTATAACAATCCTCTGAGAAATACATTTTGTTCATTATAGTTCCCGAGATTCCAAAAATTTGTATGTACTGTTTCTTGTTGCACATTTTAAAACTTTTGGTAACATTTTTCTTCACAGCTGGATTCATTAGGTTTGAAAGATCTCTCTGGGATTAGAATATCTTTAGCAATACCGTCTTTTTTAGTTTTATACTTTGTAATGTATTATTTTCCCTAACGAAATAACAAATAATGCTCTTAACTTCGTCACTAAAAATTTTTAATAATTACTTTAGACAATCTACATATTATATATAGTTCAGTAAAAGAATTATTTAAAAAATCAAGAATAAAAAAAGTAATAAAATATTAAATTTATGATTAAAATTTATTTAAAAATTGTATTGACGGTTTCCAATCCTACCTAATTTCTGGAACATTTTTTCTTATTTTTAATCCACGAATCTTCATTTCTAGTTCTTTTTCTACCTTGTTTCATTTTAATATCTTTTTCTTTTTAATTAATATTCTCAAAAATATCTCAAAAATCTCAATAATCTCAAAAAAATGCTTTTCCAACTATTATAAGAAACAATCACTTCGGTTATTTTATGCTTCATTTGTAGAATTCATAGAAGATGAAAAGAAAAGTTACTGTTTTGCATTTGTTTTGGTAACATTGACTTGACCTTCACGTCGTTCGCTGCAGCGCGTACGTAGCCGGCTAGGCACGTTTTTGGGCAGCGTCAAGATTACCGCTTGTATTTTAATACATTCATAATTTTTGAACTATTAATCCAATTGATCTAAAACTTACCAGAAAACTTATTTGAACCTTGACGAACAACTTTCTCACTGAAAGCTTTCCGTAGCTTAAAATTCGTTCGCTAAACGAGGCGCTTGAAGGTTAAAATTCATGATTTTTGCATTACCTCAAAAAAAATTTAATAACTTTTTGTTTATTACAACGTTCTCGTTTTTCTTTCTTAGATAGTTTCAGAAGACTGAAACACGTACTTTGTATTGGGGAAATCTGGAAATGATGAAAATTGGCTAAATTAGCGCGATTTGAAGTGAAAAAAGATTGGAATTTTTCGTTTTCAAAAAATCCACTTTTTACCAATTATCTCAAAAACTACGAAACCTATACATTTTTGTAAGAGGAAAAAAAGTGTCCCCTTTTGGTCGCCAACGGTTCAATTTTTATCCTGTCATTTTCACATTCTTGACATCCTGCCAGTCACATTTGGCACCACTTAAAAGATGCTAGTCAAAGTCTTTGTTAAATGTTTGCATTTTAAAATACTGCCCAATAGGTTACAAAAGTACAAAAATGACGTTTCTTACTTGAATTTTTTACGTTTTTGACAGCTTGAAAATCAATTTTGGCACAACCGAAAAGCTGTTAGTGAAACTTATTCTTAGTGCTTAGTATTCAAACAATCACACCCTGTGGATTTCAAGAGTGTTTAAATGACGTTTATTTGCTCGAATTTTTTATCAGTTCCAAGATAAATTGTTGCGAAATGTCTTAACTTCTGTTAGCCAGTCAAAGAATTTAGAACTGTTTGCTATGAAAACAAAAGAATCTGGAATTATAATGAGTACTAAAAAGACGTCCATTGTCCATTGAAATCCCTCGATTCGTTCCAGGCACCGAAGTGCCTGTTTGAACCGTTTCCCGAATCACTTTTAGCTCACTCGGGATTGATAATCAGTTCCAGCTATCTAGTTATATTTAAAGAATTCTTTCAGATTCTTTAACAGGAAATTTGTATTTCCATTCTCATCACATAATTGGTCAAATTATAATTTTATTTAATTTAAATCTGATTAACTAAAGGGTTTGAGTAGGATTTTAGGAATATCACCTATAAAATTAAGTTATCCTATTTTATGTATTTGTTTCCCAAGTAATGTGTGCAAGATCTTAATTTTTAAGATCTTAATCTATTAAGACAAAATTTAATTCGTTTTATTTCATTTCTCGCTAAATATTTATTTCCGTATGCCTGTTCAATTCAATCAATTTTTTGTTCTGAAGCTGGAAATCTACTTAAGGTTAAGAATAAATTTAGTTCTTTGCGTACATGCCATTCTTTGTGATGCAAATAAACTTCGCTTATTTCCTCTATGCAAATGGTACTATACATTTTTTAAAGGATAATGGTTGCATGTGTTATTTTTGGTGTGTATTTATTTTTGGGTGTTTGTACGATCTCGAAAAGCAGTCTCTCCGAAAGCCGTAACTTCACCTTCCTTTGTGCGTTCATAAATAAAAAAAAATAAGTATCAAGTGCGATTACGAATTTGATTATCTGTTTAAGTCGGATGGTCTCAAGTTGGTGAGCATAGCACAAATAATTTCAGTGAACTACTACTGAAATGAGATGCACTCGTTTTTTTTTTTTTTATTTTCGAAGAATTCTGTAGAATATTTTAAATTCTATTCAAGTATTAAGAAATGTTCTAATTCCTCTATAATTCATGCTGAGTTTTTAAAGAATGATCTTGAAATATTTAGGTTATGAGTTGACTTATTTTTAAATTTCTGAATACTTTCTAACATCAAAAATACTTTTGATCTATTTTTTATTTCTGTAACTTTTGACGACAGATGAACTGCTACTTTATTAAGATGCACACTTTTTTTGTAATTTTGCAGAATTCTGTACAAATCTTTAAATTGACTATAAATAAATTGCATTTTATTAATGGTTTCTGACTTTTTGCCATATAGCATAAAGCTTGATTTATTTCCATCTTTCTGAGTTCTTTTAAAAACGTTGAATTCTTTTTAACAATTTCTAAGCTCGTCAATTTCCCGCGAAGGTCACCAAAAACTGAACTAGGATGCACTGGTTTCTTCAACTCTGCAGAATTCTAAAATATCAACCGAATTTCGCAGAATTCACAAGTCTTGAAGGATCTTGCAATAATTCAACGTGAATTCTAAATATTCCAAAAGGATTGAAAATGTTTAATTTTTCAAACAGATTTCAAATCCATGTAAAGAATTTTGCAGATTTCTGCAGATTTGAAAAAATGTGTGTCTTAATTCAGTAGCAGTTCACCCGACCGCCAAAGTTTCTAAATTTGTGAGTATTTAAAAGAATTCCATGCTCTCAGAAAAATTCATAAAATTGAAAACATTTTATTAAATTTTAAATTGTTCACGAATAGTTACAGATTATTGACAGTAATGTGCGAATTATTAAGGGTCACTGAAATTTTAGTGCCTCGTTCAGCAAATTTCAAAAAGTCTAGCCTATTTCGGTATTATAGAAACAATTCCAACTATATTCGGCTCTCCTGAAATATTTGCTAAACGTTACTTATAGCAGCATACGGGCAGAAAAAAAACCTGGAGTAGTATGAGAAACGTAACAGATCTTGAGCATTCTGGAGTGAAACCATCGATATATACAAAGTGTTCCAAAAATATGAAATTGGTACAATAGCTTAAAAATAATGCATAGAATAATAACACAATATAGAGAAAAAAATGTTTGAAACAAAGTTGTAGGGTATTCAGCGGGCTTTCTAATTGGGTTTGTCAAAACTTTGCGGTTTCTTTTTTTTTGGTCGAACAAGAATCAATTTTTTTTGTCAATGAGAATTCCCGAATCCTATTGTAGATTCATACGCAGCATAGTTTTTTGCTTTCAGATAAGGTATATCGGATTTTCTGTAGAAGTTTTGGTACAGCTAAAAATCATCATTCGGTAGTTAGAATCTTTCCAGGAAAACTCAAGATCCTTGCTTAGAATCTTCGGTGGCGAAACGGAATTAGACTACTTCAAACATTGTTCTAGTGAGAAAAATAGACTCAAATTCCCTAAAAACTACCACTTGTAATAAAAAACGCTCCCTGTTGCGCTACAGACTGCATATCTTCGCCCGATGCGAAGAATCAAAAATGGCCCAATGATACCATGTTCGCAGAAATCAACCCAGACATTGAGCTTTTGAGGCTCCTGGGTATGACGCTCACTCATCACTAAAAACGATAAAACCGAAAATAGTACCTGCCCCCAAGTGGCCGATCCGTGACTTTTCTGGTTTGAAAAAGCTGTTAACTATTTTTAAACTTTTGACTTTGAAATTAGAGCATGATTGGATGTGTTTTATTAAAAAATTACGCTAAATTATTTCATGATTTTACACGATCACCAGAAACTCGCATAATAAGAAACGTAATACTCTCCCTTTGCCCTAATGACAAATTTTCACAAAGCGCTTAAGGGAAGACGATAACTGCTTGCTTAGGTAGACACCACACGAATGAACAACAAAGCATACAAACAAATCCATAAACGATCATTTATTTTCCATTCAAAATTTGCAAATAAAACCGCCATCATACGTCCATAACATGTACATTTTCCGTCATAAGGCGCAAACTTAACCTCTTCAAAAAATCCAAGGTACCCTACCTGAGCGCAAAGAGCATGCTGAATACAAATGTGCAATAAAAAATAGGAGCTTTCATAACAAAATAATCGTTGCTTTAAGTCGCGAAAAATGAAATTGCGTTCAATATTAGACTATTCCATCTGAAAGCTCTCTGAATGCATAAAATACAATGGTTTTTTCGCTTAACTAGTTTTCTTTCTTGGAAAAATTAGTAAGGACAACAAAATTCAAAGGAATAAGAAAACTTATATAAGGCTTATTTGTCTTTATTTAATATAATCACCTTTAGGGAAATTCTAGCTCTGCGATCAAACATAAAATTATTCACTTTTTCAACTTGAATTACGAAACCTAAAGAAGAACCCACAAAAGTTTTATATCCAGCAGCAATATAAGCCGAGAAATGAACCTATTTCTTATTTCAGACTTAAGTACACAGTCCGGGGGGTCCAGCTTCAGGTCCAGGCAGCCTGTATCCGGCGAGTCTTCTCTAAGTACATCACAACTTGGTAAGATTTATTTAGATAGAAATACAAAAAATGAGTGACATAAATCAGATAACGTACATCTTTCCTCAAAAAACCATAAAAATGTCTCATTGAACAAAAATAAAATTCACTGGGTAAAACTTTCTTAGAAACTGCAGGTTTGTGTCATTTTATTAATTAAACATATTGAGTCAGTATCTTTCATACACAAAAGTTTGGGTATTTCATACAGAAAAATATTTGGCGTATTAAACATATGGATGAGTATTTCTTTCAGAAAGTAAGTATATTTATATAATTCATATACAAGATGCTCCCTTTTAAAATTTCCCTTTCCCAATCTCGCGACATTGTGAAAGGGAAACTTGAAAATGCGACAACCATTATATATACCGGTTCTTTTCGGCGTCTCTAAGAGCTGAGACTGAAAGGCGTTGAGTTGACTGCTAGTGGCAACAACCGTAATAAAAACAAACCCAGTGTAGACGTTACGGAAAATGTATAGTTTAATAGTTTCAAGTACTCGAATTGACAAAGGGGACATCTGCTAGAGTGCTACTATTGTCAACGAGAATACTAAACAACGCTTAAACTAACCGCGGGCAGGCGTTTAGTAAAGAACCTTCAACTGATTTTAAAAAGAGCCTACATCGAAAATTTTGTTTAAGATATCAAAATTAAACCGTGGTCAAATGGGTATCGATCAAATATAGAAAGTGCTGTGGCCATAGTAGATTGATATATTAACAGCTCAAACGAAGATGTGAAAAGACTTCTTCGGCATGATTTTGTAGCCAAGCATCAAAGTATGTATATCAATAGCGTGAACTATAATTTATTAGCGGGTCAAATTCTTGTTCAACTAGATTTTGCTGAAAACCAAACGATTGATTAACAAGATGCTTCTCAATGTAAGCATTGGTCAAAAACACAAGTGACCGTTCATCCTTTTGTGACATACTGCAGAACACTGTGAATTTTGTTATATTCAATTCAGATGGTTTAGCGGGATAATACAAAAACTGTAAGAACTTAGCTATTTTAACATTCCACGAGCAAAATTGCGTATGTGAAGCAGAATGGAATTTCCATGCAACTTCACTTGGCAACGGGTCCTTGCGATGGAATTAGTGGCATTCTCAAAGGGCCAGCAGCTAAAGCAAACCTTCAGCGTCCGTACAGCAAATATATCACAAACGGTAGAGAAATGTACTACTGGGCGAAAGGACATTTCAAAGACCTTCATGTCGAATTCCGAATAAATGACGTACAAAAAGCAGAAGAAACACTTTCAAGCAAAAGATGAAAAAAATTGGATTAAAATCAATCATACATAAGAAGTAGACGCTGGCATTCCTATTTCGAAGACCGAAGTGGTGGAAAATACCTTTTCTCATACCGAAGTCTTTAATTTAGTACCCGTAGTTAAAAATAGAGTTCTCCTAAAATACGTAAAACGTGCAAGGTTCGTCGAACTAAATAGTATGTTCTTTTCTTCCAAACTAATATTTTTGTTTAAATGTTGCTCTTACTAACTCAGTTGTTTAAAATTAAATATGAAAAATAAAATTTGTGGCTTCACAAGGTGCTCACCTTTACTTATTAGTTTTATAAATTTATGTGTTTAATTAAAATCATTGATGTTTCTGAAGAGTCACAGAACTGTGTTACGCCACGCAGCAGCCGCGACCTGTCGCTTCATCGTGTCAAAGCTTAAGTTTTATTTTATATTTCTGCATTAACTACTAGGGGTCCCCCGATAAAACTTCAAGGACTTGTAGAGCACATGCATGGCTTTTAATTAAAATGTTTTTTAAGAAATCGGGGAACACGTATTTTCAAAGACAGGATTTCAATTTTTTGAGGTATAATAGAAATGTGAAAAATTTACTTATTCTAAACAGAATTTTTTTATTTAAAAATACATATAAATTCGAACAATTTCAGTGCTTTAAAATACAATTAGGTTTATTAAAGCATCTGCCTGTCCGTAAAATGCCGAGACACTTCCGGGGAAAATGCAGAAAGCAGTCGTCCTTGGATCGTGGAATTGAGTCGAATGGTGTCCAACGCAGGCAGTAGCAACCTATTCATGGACAGGCGCACCCCCGAGTAGGTGTTAGTAGAATATGACGCCTAGCTTTGAATGAAGTCTCCTATAAATTATAATTTAAGTGTGACTTTGATGTCTTCACTTTTCGTGTAGGGCTTCCATTGTCAGGTAACATACGTCATTACTCAAAACAGTTCTTTAACTGCGTAATAACTATAAATTTAATTAATTCGTGGGTGTTGCATATCGACTGTAATGCCCAATACAATGGTAAAATATTATAATATAGCCATCTATGACTGCTTCAATATAAATACAAAAATGTTACACAGTCCAGTTCTTTTAATTAATTATTCCATTAGTCTAGTTATCAATTTAGAGATTAATTTTTCATGACTATTATATACAGCTTTAAATAAATGTATACCTTGTTGAAAAACTCCTTGTGTAATCCGAACATTTTCGCTGATTTCCTTTTGTGAATTTTGTCAGCGAACAACTTCAAGATTTTCTCATTTTTTTTTCTATTGAATTGTTTAATCTTTCGCCTAATAAAATTAGTAACTTTCATATAATCTTTAGTAGCCTACTTTTTTATAGCTACAGTTGATTAATGATTTCACCAGGAAAAATTAAAATTTATTTAATTCAGATTAAGCTGTCAAAATAAATAAGTTAAACAATTCAACATGTTATATTTTTGATTAGTATTCACTCAATTCAACAGTAGTTCAAGTTATAGTCTTACATCTGTCAACAATTTCAGTGCTATCTAAAATCGAAACTTTACACTAATCAATTTCATATGCCTTTTAATACAGACCAATTTCAAAAACAAAGCTTCAAAAATCGAATAATTATTAATTTAATTACTATAATTCTGAAGTTTTTTCTGCATTAGTAGACTATGAACGTTTATAATTAATGGCTGCTGAGCCAGGCTTTTAATTATAAATTATTTTATGATCGAGAATCCTCTTAAATATAAAAGAGGAAATTGCAATTGTCAATTTGAGCGCATGATGGGAAATCATACTTCTTTCTATAATATATTTGGCGATCTTAGAATTAGGTCCTTGCTGATATCGTGATTGGTTAAATTTTAGGTTTTCAGGCAAAATAGGTCACGTGGACCTATGGCAATCGTCACGTTTTTAATGGGTTTCTATCGAAAAGCAGTTTTTTGAAGTGCCCGCATCAAAACTCTGCATGTGTCTCATTTTTCTACCTAGGAAGTTGGTCCTTGACCCAGAATGTTCAAAATTTACCGGACTAAATGCACCTATATATGTATTTATATACTGAGGAATTCGACCATTTTCTTGCTTATCCATAATAAAAAATTCAGTAAGTCCTAATTCATTCTTATTGCAATTAGGTCCACCGAACCGTCGACATCCTGATGAACAACCTGGTGTTTCTTATGATCAAAAAGAACCTCATCAGCAGGAGTCAAGCCGAACACAGGTAAAATTTGTTCTGCTTATCGTCAGTAAACCTCGTGCGCTACGGGTTCTCTTCATTCGGACGCCCTCATATGATTAACTCTCTATCCACAGTGCTTTTTATACTTAAATATTTATTTTGCTTATTTACTAACTGATTTGAAGTTCCCTATATAATCTTAGAATGTCTTTTATGCTAAAATCAAAATTAATATTCAAAATTCGACCCCCTCTTGCTAGTACGTGAGACCAAACCACCCTGAAGTTCCAAACACACAGACTGAAGACATTTTGCTGCCCTTACCACTCGAAAAATGGCCACTGCTGGCAGAAACATTAAAAAAAGATTGGCCTTCTAACCTAGAAGTAAGTAGACAAAACCTATGATTTTTCTAAGCATAAATTATACAAAAAAATTATTTCAGTATTACAGTTTCGTCATAACTGCTATTAAGTGGAGATCGAAGGAACCAAATTTTCCGCATACAATCTACTGCCCAAGTGGAGATTATAATTCTGGCGTTTTCGTAGGCATATCGTCTGTAAGTATCTTCGTATTAAAAATGGATTGCATATATCAGTCCCTAAGTCTTTATCCTCGCTAAAAAGAGAATCTAATAATAATCAATAATTTTTTTCAATTTTCATTTTTATATTAATTCTTAACATGATTTTTTAGTTTGGAATTCATCGTGTGATCCCTTTTGCCTACCAAGGCTTTGAAAAGCTTCTACACAAGTGTCTAACAGAATCCAAGATCATTAAATGGAGAGAAGGTGCTATGTTACAAGTTATTTCTTCTCGTATTATTTCCACCGCTTACGCTGCTCTTGAAACTTTAAAACATACCAAGGGGATAGAAGTGGATCATGTTTTATGCGGAAACGTTTTCTTCCGCCCTAGGGAAGATTCTGCTCCCGTCGAAGTTCGGTAAGAATATTTTCAGTTCTTGTAGTTGTTAACATAAACAAATCTAATTCAGTTGAACTGGACTCCAAACGCTTAGAACATTGTTCTGAGCATTGATTATTAATGCACAATCATCGAGCAAGAACTGTAATCTTTCTAGCGATTTCAGAGTAAACGTTACCTGCATTAATAATTATGTTCACGTGTCCAGATTTACCCACTGTAGTGACCTCTACAGCACCTCTATTAAATCCTGTTTTTTTCAATGTCACAAAAATTAATCTTATCTACTCGAAAATTGCCTGCAGAAAAAATGTACTTCTCTTTTTCCTGTGATAATTTCAGTGTGACAAAACCGCCAAGTTACGTAGTGGCTTAAAAGATTGGCAAGCGGATCAGCTGTTGACCGAACTTAGTACATGCGTGAGAAAATAAACTTCTTTACGCATTCCTAAAATTGCAGAAAATAGCTCGTTGATATAAATAATAGAAAATCCGGGACCAAAAGAAGTGGCGACATATGTACTGAGTTTCGGATGTCTAGCCTTCCTTACTACAATTTTTCGCAGTTTACGAACTGTCTACTCGATATTTAGCTTCGTATGCGCATGACGTTACAGACAAAAAGTAACACGGAATATTGTATTTAGGTATTTCAACCTTAAAACTTCAAGAATTTGAAATTTAACAATTCAAAAGTAAAGCTGCATTATGGAGATGTCACTGTAAAGATAAAAAGAACGCACAGCAACAAGATGTAACAATTTCGAAAAAATTTTATTCAAAAGTGAGAAATGTTTAATTCGAAACATTAACAGTATGCAAATAAACTGAGTTTATCTTGAAACCATCAAGAAGTCGAAAATTCCAAATATTTGCCTGTTTACTATAGAGTATAGAAATTAGTTTAAGTGTGCGGCATCTGACCATTTGCATTATAACAAAAATTTATTTTGTTTATTCTTATTGCACTCACAAAGCTTAGTAATTGATACATCAAAAACCGATAAATATTAGTATGAGATGTTTCGCTGCCGATCCCTGACTGTATTTTTTTATATTTAAAAACAAAATATTTTAAAGGTTATGAATGTTGTCTGATCATTTATCCTAACTTCTACCTGTTTTCTGATATTTTATCTGAATTATTTGTAAACGAACGGACGTCCAGTCTAAAGTAAATGGGATTTATCCGAGAGCTATAAATTTTAAATTACTTAACATTAATAGTGTTCCTTTTGCATTATCAGGGTGCCTGAAGGATGTTATTTAAATAAAATTAATGAATCTTACGTGCCTCTTATCCATTCTCTGTGGGCTCGTCGAAACAAGGAATATCCAGAAATTACAACAAATGTTCTCAAGACAAGGTTGAGATTGAATGGAGGACTTGGACTATTTTCAAAGAAGAATAACGAACTACTTTCCTGGAAAATGCGAGGAGAATTTGGTGAAGTGGCTGTTGAATATACAATCGAAAAAGCCAGAAGGAGAGGCTACGCATTACTACTTGCTTCTGCAATGTCTAATGAGTTATTAGAAGAGGGATAAGAGGAGTTTGGATTCGTAGAAAGTGAGAATTCTGCTTCAGAAGAATTGCGTAAACACATGAAAAGGGAAATAAAACAACCATGGGCCCTTATATATTTAAAAAAGATTAAGTAGGCGGTTCTAACATAAAAAGAAGAAATGAAGGAACGTCAATGAAATATAATAAAATATGAATTGATTTTCTAACGACAGTGATATTGTAAGTGTGATGAAGCGCTGATCGGACACATTTGAAACAGATGATTAAACCATTCTTCCTTCATACTACTTGTCTATCTTTCTTATTTCCTTGAAATTTTTCCTACTAAATAAAATATATCCCGTGTTGTACAGCAGAGAACCCCAAGCTTTTTTCGGTCTTTCCGGGGAGCAGCAGGATCCTCACCCTCAAATTTTTTCTCAATACTTTTTTTCATTTTCTTTAAATTATGTCACGAAGTTCAAACTTCTAATTAAAATATAATTGAATATGTCTTTATAATTTCAGTTATTGTGATTTCATAACAATAAAAGGGTCAGTCTTGGTTGGTATACGAAAGTAGCCTTCTGTTCGCAGCGGGGATCCTGCATCGGATCCTGTCTAGATTCCCGGTCCGAGGGGCCCGCAGTGCTTTGCCCGGTCAGTGGCAAACGTACTTAAAGATAAGTAATTCATAGCAATTCATTATAATTTCACGATAAAAGAAAGAAAACAAAGGAAATTTAAACCTACAAACTAAAAATAACGCTGAGATTTTGACCCTGGCCGGGGGGGGGGGGGGGCGCTTTTTATTGTAAATTCAATGATACAGGCCTAAAATAAACACACAAGAGGGGATGTATATGTATGTATATATATGTATATAAATATATATATATATATATGTGTGTGTGTGTGTGTGTATATGTGTATATATGTGTGTATATGAATATGTGTGCATACTTATTCTTTCCAGTCGCGACGCCTATCAGGATACGGAAAGAGTATTAGGTAATTTCGGGGATCCAAGAACAAACTATAACGGAGATAAATTAGTTGGTCTATGCTCAGAAAGAGGTCTGTTTATTACAAATACTTGGTTTAGGCATAAAATGATCCACATGTACACCTGGTCTAAAGGAAATAGCCGCAGTATAATTGACTTTGTTGTTGCGGATGAAAGACTTAGAGAGTTAGTCAAAGATACAAGGGTCTTGAGGGGTCCTGAATGCAATACTGACCATTACCTTCGGATCTCAAAAATTAACTTAGGTCGGGGTTGGAGAAAAAAGAGACCCAAGAAAGCAAAACAAACGCGAATCAAAATTGAGAACCTACAGAAACCGGTTATGCGCATAGATTTCCAAAGTAAGATAATCGAAAGCATAGATAGGGCAACATGGGAGGACCGTATAAAAAACAAAGATTTAGAGGGCGCCTGGACAATGTTACGGGATACCTTGTTAGATGCACAATCGAAGTATGTGGTACCGCAGTTGTAGGACGAATGTCTGGAGATGCGTGGTGGAATGATGAAATTCAGGCTGCCCGAAAAGCAAAAAGAGAAGCGTACAAGAGAACTTTGAACATCGCAGGTCTTAGCAATGAGGAAATAAGTAGACGTAGAAATGATTATAGACGCAAAAACAGGATACTTAAACGATTAGTTAAAGAAAGTAAAGATACAATTAGAGCAGAAGAAGAGATAAAAATATAAAACGACTTTGAAGGAAGCAGGAAACTACTTTATAAAAAAAATGAAAGGAAACAAAAGTACAGAAATTATCAACATGAGAAATAGTAGGGGGGAAATAGTATATGATGCAGATGGAATACTAGAGGCTTTCAGAGACTATTTTAGGAGACAATTCGGAGATAAAGCTATAGGACACCACAAGTGCGATGTTGAACACGATGCGTTGGAAAACTCAATTGAAAAAGTCTGTGAAACTGAGGTTAGAGATATAATTAAGAACTTGAAAAACGGTAAGGCGGCCGGGGTAGACGGTATTAACGCTGAAATGCTTAAACACGGTGGTGAGTACATACCACATAGAGTTTGCGAATTGATAAATTTATGTTTCGAGATGGGAGAC
>NC_046663.1:26706834-26710519 GCF_010883055.1 Belonocnema kinseyi
GCGAACATGGGGAAAGAATAATTCTACTAGGAGACATGAACGGTTGGGTGGGCATCCAAAATCAGGATACGGAAAGAGTATTAGGTAATTTTGGGGATCCAATAACAAACTATAATGGAGATAAATTAGTTGGTCCATGCTTAGAAAGGGGTCTGTTTATTACAAATACTTGGTTTAGGCATAAGATTATCCACATGTATACCTGGTCTAAAAGAAATATCCGCAGTATAATTGACTTTGTTGTTGCGGATGAAAGACTTAGAGAGTTAGTCAAAGATACAAGGGTCTTGAGGGGTCCTGAATGCAATATTGATCATTACCTTCTGATCTCAAAAATTAACTTAGGTCGGGGTTGGAGAAAAAAGAGTCCCACGAATGCAAAACAAACGCGAATCAAAATTGAGAACCTACAGAAACCGGATGTGCGAATAGATTTCCAAAATAAGATAATCGAAAGCATAGATAGGGCAACATGGGAGGACCGTATAAAAAACAAAGATTTAGAGGGCGCCTGGACAATGTTACGGGATATCCTTGTTAGATGCGCGATCGAAGTGTGTGGTACCGCAGCTGTAGGAAGAATGTCTGGTGATGCGTGGTGGAATGATAAAATTCAGGCTGCCCAAAAAGCAAAAAGAGAAGCGTGCAAGAGAACTTTGAACATCGCAGGTCTTAGCAATGAGGAATTAAGTAGACGTAGAAATGATTATAGACGCAAAAACAGGATACTTAAACGATTAGTTAAAGAAAGTAAAGATACAATTAGAGCAGGAGAAGAGATAAAAATATAAAACGACTTTGAAGGAAGCAGGAAACTACTTTATAAAAAAAATGAAAGGAAACAAAAGTACAGAAATTGTCAACATGAGAAATAGTAGGGGGGAAATGGTATATGATGCAGATGGAATAATAGAGGCTTTCGGAGACTATTTTAGGAGACAATTCGGAGATGAAGCTATAGGACACCACAACTGCGATGTTGAACGCGATGCGTTGGAAAACTCAATTGAAAAAGTCTGTGTAACTGAGATTAGGGATATAATTAAGAACTTGAAAAACGGTAAGGCTGCCAGGGTAGAAGGTATCAATGCTGAAATGCTTAAACACGGTGGCGAGTACATACCACATAGAGTTTGCGAATTAACAAATTTATGTTTTGAGATGGGAGACGTCCCAGACGATTGGAAAGAAGCGATTATAGTACCAATATACAAGAGAAAGGGAGATAAAAGCGAGTGCAATAATTACAGAGGGATTAGCTTATTAAGCACCGTAAGTAAAATATATTCAAAAATACTTATTCGTAGGGTAATGAAAATAACAGAAACAAAGATTTGGGAAGTCCAAAGTAGGTTTATGCCAGGAAGGTCATGTAAAGATCAAATATTTAGCTTAAGGCAAATAACAGAAAAAAGTTTGAGAGTAGGAAAAAAAGTTATATGTGCATTTGTTGACCTAGAAAAAGCTTTTGACAAGGTAGATAGAAGTAAACTTTGGGAAGTCCTGAAAGAGTATGGAGTCAATGGATGGATCCTACAAGCTATAAAAACAATATATACAGGTAGCAAAGCGAGTATAAGAGTGAATGGGAAAGTGAGTGACTGTTTCGATATTATTCAAGGAGTTGAAGGAAAGAGGGAGAAAACGCTATGCAATAATTTATTAAATGATGAGAGAAATGAACAAGTTGATAAGTTCGTATACCTTGGTAGCTTATTTACTAGGGACGGGAAGATTTATGAGGAATTAGATAGACGAATAAATGAAGGTAGGAAGGTTATTGGTAGAGCAGGGCCCCTTATCAGAAGTAAAAATATATCAAATAAAGCTAAAATGGCAATACATAATTCTATATTTGTCCCGACTGTACGCCTGAAACAAAGACCTTGGCTATTAATGGACCCAAGTGGGGAACCTTACATAACGACTTCGTGAGGTTCTTCGCTTGGAGTGATTGCTAGAGAGATTGATCAGCAACCTGGGTCGGAGCAGTGTTGCGGAACGAACGTGTTATTTACTTAAATAGCACGAGAATTCAGGATCAATCTGAAAAATCTCTATCCCTTCCACACACTACTCCTTTCCCCTGCCGAGTGAGTCACGCCTACCTCGAAAGGAAAATGGCTTATTGGTGTAATAATAATAATAATAATAATAATAATAACAATAATAATAATAATCTTCCTAATTGAATTTAACAATGATTTAAATGTTTTTCAATCATCAACATTCTAAAAATTTCCTTTTTGGTTGAACTGTTAGATTAAAACTTATATTTTTAATTTAAAAAATTAATTTCGTACAAAAAAACGAGTGTTTGATTACAGAGATGAGTTTCGTGAATAAAATGCTAAATTTTAAACAAGAATAATTCAAGATTCATTGAGGAAAACAAATTATTTTACCAGAAAACATTTTTTTTTTCTACAAAGTACCGAAAAATCCTATTTTGAACATTATGCATCTTTTGTACATTTTTCATGAACTCTCAACCTAAGAGTTTGCAATTTTCAACTAGAAAACATAGGGTTACAATCAAAATTAGAATAAAAATAATGTTTAGTTATTAAATCAATATAAAAAAATCTGTCCGCAGCACAGGCACTTCCTGGTCGTGCGCTTTGCGCGCGGCTTGCCTTGCTCGCAAGCTTATGTGGTTTCTTTATTAATTTAATTTATTTACATTCAATGCAGATGTAATTAAGGCGAAAAATTTGGTTCGATAAAACGATTTTGAATCTTGTGTCCTCCTTTCAAGAATTTTATTTTGTTACTTATGATATCTTTTTATAACCAGAGTTTATTACCAAATTGTATATATTTTTTCGTTAAAATCTTTTGTCTTTAAATGTTGTTCGTCTCTTGTGCCGTTTTTCCAACAAAACTTTATTTTTAATCTTATTTTTCACGATTGATAGAAGATCTAATCGCCCTGTCTAAAAATGAATAATAACACATTTATAGAACTTTTTGGGGTGAACAACCTTAGTCTGTTAATTTTAGTTTGACACTTGTGTCGTTCTTCGAAAAATTTAATTTTAAATGTGAAGTTTTACGATTGAAACAAAATAAAGCGTCCTATCCAAAATTATTCATGACAAAATTTGAATCAGTCATGAAAGATCTCAAAATTAATTAATTGTACACTACTTGTAGTAATTTTTATGCTATAATTTTCATTAAAGCTGTTTAATCTTGCACTTTAAAATTTTTCACGGAATCACAGATCCAATAAATGCTTATGTTTTGCACATACGCACGAAATTTTTCGTCTGATAAGATCGCTGCCGGCTGTAACCATTGTGTTAATAGTCGGGCAGGAAACCAGCAGTGTAGTCAGTGGCTGGTGTCTCTGGCATATATTTCCGGTATAGCGTTTATGCCGGAAAGTCGCAATTATATTAATCTAGATCGCACCTTGGTCTGCTTTGCGACTGCGCATTGCGAACTACCAGCAGACACTTGTTTAAACGGACAGTTGACATGTGTTTTGTTGTGGCGTCGCTGAATTGAATTGTTTTTCTTTAACTGAAAGATGTTTATAGAGTACAGTAATTTTTAATGTTCTGAAGCTATTTTTGGGCAATGGAATTTTCCATGCTCTGCGTCGTTTTTCTTCTAAATGCAGAAATGCAGCAGGAAAGTTTTAACACAGCAAGCAGCATGGCAATATATGCCCATAAAT
>NC_046663.1:26710619-26711789 GCF_010883055.1 Belonocnema kinseyi
ATCCCTTTTGCCCATGAAGGCTTTGAAAAGCTGCTATACAAGTCTCTCACAGAATCGAGGATCATTAAATGGAGAGAAGGTGCTATGTTACAAGTTATTTCTTCTAGTACTATTTCCACCGTTTACGCTGCTCTTGAAACTTTAAAACATACCAAGGGGATAGAAGTGGATCATGTTTTACGCGGAAACGTTTTCTTCCGCCCTAGGGAAGATTCTGCTCCCGTCGAAGTTCGGTAAGAATATTTTTAGTTCTTGTAGTTGTTAACATAAACAAATTTAATTCAGTTGAACTGGACTCCAAACGCTTAGAACATTGTTCTGAGCATTGATTATTAATGCACAATCATCGACTAAGAAATGTGATCTTTCTAGCGATTTCAGAGTAAACGTTACCTGCATTAATAATTATGTTCACGTGTCAAGATTTACCCCCTGTAGTGACCTCTACAGTACCTTTATTAAATCCTGTTTTTTTCAATGTCACAAAAATTAATCTTATCTACTCGAAAATTACCTGCAGAAAAAATGTACTTCTCTTTTTCCTGTGATAATTTCAGTGTGACAAAACCGCCAAGATACGTAGTGGCTTAAGCGATTGGCATGCGGATCATCTGTTGACCGAACTTCGTACATGCGTGAGAAAATAAACTTCTTTGCGCATTTCTAAAATTGCAGAAAATAGCTCGTTGAAATGAATAATAGAAAATGCGGGACCAAAAGAATTGGCGACATATGTACTGAGTTTCGGATGTCTAGCCTTCCTTACTACAATTTTTCTCAGTTTACGAACCGTCTACCCGATATTTAGCTTTGTGTGCGCATGACATTACAGACAAAACGAAACATGGAATGCGTATTTACGTATTTCAACCTTAAAACTGGAAGGATATTAAATTTAACAATTTAAAAGTAAAGCTGCATTATGGAGATGTTACTATAAAGATAAAAAGCACGCACAGCAACAAGATGTAGCAATTTCGAAAAAATTTTATTCAAAAGTGAGAAATGTTTAATTCGAAACATTAACAGTATGCAAATAAACTGAGTTTATATTGAAACCATCCAGATGTCGAAAATTCCAAATATTTTCCTATTTAATATAGAGAATAGAAATTAGTTTAAGTGCGCGGCATCTGACCATTTGAATTATGGCAAACATTTATTTTGCTT
>NC_046663.1:26711889-26716664 GCF_010883055.1 Belonocnema kinseyi
GGGACTTATCAGACTACCTAGTAAGGCTCAATATTCCGTGACCACCTTGACGGAGTGAGATGTACAGCCGCGGAAAGGAAGACTTAAGATGCATGCTTTTGTTCATGTGCACTACCTTTCTTGTGCCGATATCAAGGAATCGGAGCTCGTTCTTCGTCCATGGAACTACTCCAAATGAATAGAGTACTACCAGATACTTTGTTCGTCGCCGACAGTTCGGAAGACCAAATCTGTCGGATTAGACGTTTGTATCTGCTTCGGAGAGTATTCTTTATAGATGCCATATCCTGAATGCGACTTTGAGGAACGCTCAGGTATGTATAAATCTTTCCAGCGCAAAGGTGTCGTATAGCTCTTCTATCGACGAACTCAGGATCTTCAGGGATGCCATTAAATTTTCCTCGATTCAAACAAACCTTGGCGCATTTGTCTAACCAAAATTCCATTCCAATTACCTTAGTATATCTTTCGACAATCCCTAGAGTTAGATGCAGTTGCTCTTTGTTTTTAACATAGATCTTAAGATCGTTCATTTAAATACATGAATGACCTTGTACATCTCGATCTGCAGGTTTGCCGCACAAGTACCCGTCGGAATGGCGAAGTGCTAGAGATTGTGGCAATAATGTAAGTCAAAAGAGGAGTGGGCTCATGGTATCGACCTGAAAGACACCTCTCTGAAAGGTGACCTTATTAGTTGTCACACGATTTTTTCCAGATGAGATAGTAAATCTGGTTTGCCAAAGCGGCATCAATCTCTCTATGCACCCAACTATTTGCGGATGAACCTTGAAGATTTCCGAAAGACAGATGATAAGTCTATGGGATGTCGAATCGAAAGCTTTCCGATAATCAATCCAGGCCATCGATAGGTCACGCTGGTAGAATGCTGCATCTTTGCAGACACATCTATCGACGAGCAGGTTTTCCCGACATCCGGCTACGCCTTTCTTTGAGCCTCGTTGTTCATTCATTTCCTGCCACACAGGTTCACTTGCCCGAACAATCCTATCATTTGGGATAGCTGTGAATATCTTATAAAGGGTGGTCAGACAAGTTATTGGCCTGTAATTCTTCGGGTCAGCTAAGTCGCCTATTTTCGGCAGGACTATTGTGCCCCCTTTCACCAACCACTCCGGAATCGGCTCTTCCGACTTCAAATATGAGGTGAAAATACGGGCCAAATGCTGATGGCTTGAAGAAACCTTCTTCCACCAGAAGGTTTTTATACATTCTGGTCCCGGTGCGGAATAGTTCTTCATTCCTCTTAATACCTTTTTCACCTCCTCGGTAGTGATGGGTGGGCATTCTTTATAAGATGTTATGAGGGTAACACATAACTCCTTGAAGCTATTTGTATTTTCTGAGTCTTCGTCTAGTCTATGCTGCACTTCGTAGACTTCTCTCCAAAACACTTTGACCTCCTTTGGCTTGAGTGGGTGTTCGACAGTAACTGGAGGATCTTGGAAGAGTCGAGATGGGTCAGAGAGAAACTGTTGATTTTCTCTAACCCACCTCTCCCTCCGCTCTTGACTTCTCTTAGCATCAGATAGTATCCGTATTCTCTCAACAATATGCTGCCTGATGGTCAGCAGCTTTGACTTAGTAAGTGTGTGATAACGGGTCCGGAGTTCGCGCGCGAACTTCCGAACCTTGGTGGTAAAATTCCTGCCAGATGTAATGTATTCAATAACACACTGAATGCTGGACGCGTACTGTTTTGCCCATCCTATCTTTATGGCAATTTGATTCATTCGTCTTTTGCTCTTATGATCAACCGTTGGTTTTTTTTCACGGCTCGCATCGGTCAAAGCGCTGGCTGCATTATACACACAATAATTGATAGCCCAGAGGTCGGATTCTCCGGAAAAATGTTCAGGAAGCTCGTCATCCATTTCAGCCAGATCTTTAGGCTTGGAAGAAACCTTGGTGTTGATGTTCTCCGTGTTATAAAGCATCGCTCTTCCTCTATTGAATGCTGCGAAAAGTGTGATAGCTCCGGGTGTTTCTCGCACCACAGAGCATGCAGCCGTATCATGTAATCTCGTTCAGGGGCCACACTCGCGTCGTAGCACTCTAGCAAGTCATGATTCAGTCACTCCGTCCACCCATAGGTCGCGAGATCCCACCGATCGATCGCCTTGAATCCATTTTCACTGGCTAAACCCAGCTCTAGATTGGCCGGCATTGTTGGCCGACCCATTGTCGGGAGCCCTGCGCGTTCTGTTGTTTTGAACCGCACTTACTACAACTATGTCTGGTGTTGTCATTGTTGTTCCCAAGAGAAGCTAGGGAAATATATATATAAATTTGAATGCATATTAGATTATATTTCTTTGAAATGCCTTGTTGTCTTCAACATGCTTATTTATTTATTTTAAACTCATTTCTACAATTAGGAACTTATTTTCTCAAATAATTTTTTTGCCGCTTCATTATATTTTTCCATTCTAATTCTACAGATAAAAACAGTAAGTGATTTGGGCGAGAAGAAGAACCTTACAAGTAAAAGAGGTTTATGCTGAGAATTTATTTATAAGAATGATTAAAAACGATCACAATTATGTCTTTGAACTAGAATCCATTGTTTTAGAATATTGTTTCATACATAAAAAGATTTGACTACAAAAAATAAAAAATTGTGTTTTGTTAAAGTTGCGGTAAAGTTTATTTGTTTATAAAAATTGTAAAAGTTATTTCATTGGGCGATTTGAAAATATGTGTCATTAAAGTCCAAGGTTGTTGCAATAAAATCAATTACATTATTGCTAAATAATTTGAAAAAAAATTTTATTATGATGAAAAGAAATGCAAGATGCAAGATGAAAGAGTCAGAAAACGGAACTCGCCTAAATTGAAAACGACAAGGCCATGTAGTTGGTGAAAAATAGTATTTTCAGGTTAAAAATTAGGTTTATTGCAAAAAAATTTTTATTGGCTTGAAAATTGATGAATTTCGACTAAATTTCAACTATTTTATATAAAATGCTTCTACTTCTTACTAAAAACTTATTTATTTATTCATAATTTATCTATTTCATTTTTTGTTAAAAATCGATCTTTTTCTAGTTAAAATATAAAACTGCTTGGTTGAAACAGCCAGAAGGCAATATTTATACTACGTCGCATCCACCTTCAAAGCAAGGCAGGGGGGGGGGGGTTGATTGGATTTGATCCCCCATACCCTACCCGAAAATTCAAAATATTTAATAAGATTTTCTCTATTTGAAGAAAATACGTTGAATTTCAAAGGGATTTTCAATACTTCAAAAGGAGCCATTTACATAAATAAATATTTTACAGAATTTCAAGTATTTTCATCAATTTTAAGATATTTCAAGGATATGCAATTTTTAGGGATTCCCATTGAAAGATTCCCATAATTCTGATTATTTTCTATCCCGGAGATTTCTTATATTCTTCAAATGCAGATTTATTATGTGACTAAGAGAAACTTGTTAAACATAAATACATTTCAATGTTTCTATTAGAATATATAACTTAGTGAAGCTGTAAACACTTATTTTTAAATTGAAAATATAGTGATCAAACCTAAAATTATCCTCTGACTTTCTTTTTAAAAAGAAACTGTATGTACATTTGTCTCATTAGTTGCGATGAAGTTTGTTTATTTATAAAAATTGTAGTCTAAAGAAAACCTACTTTGAAAATAACAACCGTTGGAAAGTTTATATAGTGTTAATCTGCCTATATGTTGGAATTATTTTATTTTACAGTTTGCGAAATATCCAGCATAAAAGTCAAAAGTTTTTCCAGAGAAATCATCCCTTCAAAACGTTTTATTCTCATAATTGCCAAATCTAGTTAATTGTTCATAAGAAGTTTAAAAATTGATAAAGTCCAGAGCATATTACACTCTTTGAATCTGGACCAAGGACACGAGTAAATATTGAATGATTACTAAGTAATCATAAAAAACGCGAACACGTGGAATGGAAATTTTGGTAAAGTTGAAAATACAGGACTAGTCGCTTGTATTCATTTCTTATCATATAATAATTTTTTTTAACAAATAAATATTTAAGCAAAAATGGAATTTCCACTCCTCCCTTTTGAAAAATTGTCTGTCTGAATGGAAAAAAATGGTTTTATGAATATCTAGCCAATACGACTAGACTTTGCCAAAGTTTGCACCCCTTTTCGAATTTTGAAAATGTAGTCTATTACACTGATAAAATTCATCCCCCTGTTGCGATCAGGACTTACTTTGTACGATCCTCGCGGATCATTTTTTGAAAATTCATGCTTTTGTTTCACTCTGTCTTTACGGACAGTTCCTGTTGATCGTAAACCACATTTATGCAGGTGGATGAGTAAATCTGGGCTGGTAAAGAAATGATCAGTATACAGATGATAATCAGATAATTTTTTCGTGAAAGGCCATTGACAAGTGGATTGATCATTTGTAAAGCAACTCTGGAGCCAAGTGCACATGCCAATAAATTAATTCCAATGCTTGGATCATTTTTGCCACAATAAACGTCTAAATTGAATAGATATCCATTGGCTGCACATAAGTCCCAGAGCTTTATCCCATATCGATCAGGCTTGCATGTCAGATACTGTTTCAAGCTCGTACGACCAAAAAATCGAACCATCATTTCATCAACTGAAAGTGCTGTTGAGAAAAAACCAAATTGTTGAATATTTTTCCGGAATAAATTTAATATTTTACGAACTTTCCATGCTTTATCTTTATCATTAGCATCCTCAGTTTTTGAAAATTTTATTTTTGATTTGATTTCACGAAATCG
>NC_046663.1:26716764-26717928 GCF_010883055.1 Belonocnema kinseyi
ATTTTTTCGACATTTTCTGGTTAGTGACCTCTTTTGAGCGCCCAGATCGTTCAGCATCAACTGTGCTCGTACGGCCACAACGAACTTCGGGAATCCACTTATGAATCATTCCAATCGAAGGTGCAGAGTCCGGGTAATACTTATCCAGCTTGGCCTTGGTCACGGATATTGATTTCTTGCGAAGATAGTAGTGTTTGAACAAAACTCGAAACTCATATTTTTCCATATTAAAAAAAACTTGGAGGTTAGTCGCTTCTCAGTGCTTTAACTTGTAAATGCGTAAACAGAAATGGCTGAAGTTTTGAAAGGCGTCATTTGAAGGATCAAGCTCGACGAAAATTGTTCACATTAGTGAATACTAATGCCATCTCTTAGAATTGTCAGGTACTTATTAGACTGCCTAGTACATGTCTTCACAACAGGATTATTCTGGGTACAGCACATAGAGTTGCAAATGGAAGAGACCGTCTTCAGCGACCCCTCAGCAGCGGAGGAGGCTGGTGAAACACTCGGACTTGACTTTTGTATCAGGGGTGAGCAAAATGCATCAAATTTTATCTATCTCGCGTTCTCACTCCTGAACGCCCGGATTAAGAAAGCACAAGAGAAAAACTTTCGTGATTAGCTCTTTGATACGACTATGCACGGTATCTTCCGCAGAAATGTGAAGGATCAGCCAATGTCTTGTGAGCTAACATTTGCTTTCCTTAAATCGCCCGGAGTGAAGTCTGGTACGGAGGATTTCATTTTTGCATACCAAGACGGTGTCATTTCCACCTTAACATACCGTCGCCACATTTTGAGCCAAGACATTCCCAATGAAAGCTGCAGGGCATGCCATGCACACCCCGAGCATTTAGCTCACATAATATCTAGTTGTCCAACTCACGCGAAGACGACCTACATTCGAAGACACAACGCGGCACTAAGACTGCTGTATTATCATCTCTGTCACTCTTACGGCATTAACCTTAATATCGCTCCTCTAAATGCTCCTAGGGAAATGGAGTCAATTGTCGAGAATGGGAAGTGTCGCATATACTGGAACTACATATTCTCGACAATTGTTTCTGTTGCTCACTCGAGGCCTGACATGGTTCTTCTTGACTTCGAGAAGCGAACCATGTTCGTTATCGAATTTTCGGCGCCAGCCGACAATAACAT
>NC_046663.1:26718028-26719723 GCF_010883055.1 Belonocnema kinseyi
TATCAAGAATGCATTCGAAAACGGAAAATGCAGAAGACTTATGGGGTGTCCCGTAAGGACATCCACTGAATTTTGCCGAAAGAGTGTGTCTTTTCAGAAAATTGTTGATTTCATGTAAGCTAAAGTAAGCTCACATGACATCGACTAAACTTTTACACTCCTGTAGTAATTTTCGTAGATCCTCTTATTGAGGAGCTGTTTGCTAAGGTTTCTCTTGTGCTTTCTTGATTAGGCCCTTCAGGAGTAATGCTGAAGATGGATAATGTTTAACACATTTTGTCGTGCCTGTACATAACTGCTCCTTTGTCCACTTGGTGGTGTTTTCTGACTTCTTTGAAAAGAGGACATAGTCTATTTGCAACCATATGTGCTGCTCCTCGCCGACAATTGGGATTACCATACTGTCAGATGGGACGCTTGTATCAGCATCAGAAAGCATTCTTTATATATTTTATGTCCAAATTCCAGCTTTGCAGCATGTCGAGGTATGAACATGCTGAAGAACTCCATTCCAATATCCTGAATGTGCCCTTTGAATATCCTTTGGGGCTAAATCTAGTTGCTTTTTATTGTTAGCATAGTTCTTTAGGTTATTCATGTGATACATCTAAATGCTCTTATGCTTTCCATATCCGGGTTTGCCGCAGAAGGAACTCTAGAAATAAGTGAAAAGCCAGACATGGTGTAAAAGTTGTGAGGCAAAAGAGGTAAGGGCTCATAGTGTCGCCCTGAAAAATATCTCGGCTTTAAACAAATTGTGTTACTCAAACTTTGTTCTAGAAACTGATTATTAATGACAAATATTTTCGCAAGATAGGCTTATTGCGTGTAATCTTTGACAGTCTATAAGATATTGTATTCGGCTACGCCGTGATACCCTAAAATGCAATAAATGTAAAACTTGGACCAATTGAAATATCCACAAATGTTTCAAATCCTTTAAAATCTTTTGAAGTAACCACAACTTTTTTGAAAGATTTCTATGGACTTTGGAATTTTCAAAAATAAGCCTTCTAAATTTTTTTGTTTCTTAAAATTCCTTTAAATTATAAAAATAAATTGAAAATTCCTTGACATCTTTAAAAACATCCTGAAATATTGAAAATCATTAAAAGTCTTTTGAAATTTCTTGAAATTGTTAAAAGTTTCAGACTGAAATTTAGAAAACTTTGGAAAATTATAGTAATTACATATGAGATTTTAAAGAATTTTAAATATTTCAGGGTATTTTTAAAATTTCAAGATATTTTCAAGGGATTTAAAAAGATTAAATAAAAAGATGACAAGGAATTTTCAACTTATTTTCATAATTTTTAGGAATTTCAAAGAATTCAACTAATTTTAGAAGGTTTATTTTTAAAAATTCCAAAGTACTGTAATAATCTTAAGTATAGTTCTGGGTATTTCAAAAGATTTTGAAATATTTGAAAAATTTGAGAGAATTTCAAAAGGTTCCAAGGAATTTTTAATGGATTACAGAAATTTATTAAAAGGTTTTAAAGGATTCAAAATACGTCAGGATATTTTTTAAATTTGAAGATATTTTTAAGAGCTTTAAAAAACTGCAAGACATTTCAAAAGATTTCTGGGGATTTTATATACGAGGGTGGATTGATAAGTTTCCGGCCTGACCAAGAAAAACAACGTTTTTAAGAATTTTTTTTTTATTTCTCAACATAATCTCCTCCAAGGCTG
>NC_046663.1:26719823-26731671 GCF_010883055.1 Belonocnema kinseyi
TGCTCGTACTCATTCTGTGACTATTTCCAGAAATAAATTAATAGTTATTTTGAATTCCTCACGAAGAGCGAATCCTCATCAGCAAATTGCTCTATTGTAGGAGCATAATGTCTATAACATTTATATTATACTTGCTCGCACAAGGTTCGTCGCACGGATTTGGTTTTCACTAAATCCCGAGAGCAGAAGCCTCAAATATGCTACTTCTCTTGTTGCATTAGATTCAGTTGCGTACTCATTGTCAGTAGGCCTGCTGATATGCTGTTGGTGTTCGCGTTTTGTAAATTAGATCCCTTTACCAGTGTCGACCTGAAACCTTCGGAGGACTTCGGAAGTTTATTTATATCTCGATCCTCATTTGAAAGAAATTTAAGAAATTGGCGATTTTAATGTTTCGCGTGATTCTTAATTTCCTTCATGAGTCGATTTTGAGGTTATATTTTGCACAAAAGAAATTTATTTTCCACCAAGACTAATTTTCTATACAAAAAATCAATGTTTAACCATAGTTAAATTTTCGACAGGAAAGACGAATTTTCTACCAAGCAAGACGAGTATTCAATAAAATACAAGAAATGTTTTCCCCAAATATTGCAAATCCTATAAAATCTCATACTAAATTATTAAAATCATTTGAAAATTCCTTATAATCTTTTAAAATATCCTGAAATATATGAAATCCTTTAAAATCGCATGATAAATTACTGTAATTAATTGAAATTTTCTGGGCAGCTTTTAAAACATCCTTAAATTTATAAAATCCTCAGAAATCTTTTGAAATATCTTGCAGTTTTTTAAAGCTCTTGAAAATATCTTGAAATTTAAAAAATATCCTGACATATTTTAAATCCTTTAAAGCCTTTATTAAGTTTCTGCAATCAATTAAAAATTCCTTAGAACCTTTTGAAATTCTCTCAAATTTATCAAATCCTTCAAAATCTTTTGCAATACCCAGAACTATTCTTAAGATTTTTAAAGTACTTTGGAATTTTTAAAAATAAACCTTCTAAAATTTGTTTAATTCTTTGAAATCCCTAAAAATTAAAAAAATAACTTGAAAATTCCTTGTCATTTTTTCAAACATTCGCAAACATTAAAAATCTTTAAAAATCTTTTTAAATATCTTGAAATTTTAAAAATACCCTGGAATATTTAAGATTCTTTAAAATCTCATATGTAATTACTATAATCAATAAAAAAATTCCTTGGAATCTTTAAAATTTTCTCCAATTTTTCAAATCCTTCAAAATCTTTTGAAATACCTAGAACTTTTTAAAAGATTTTTAAAGTACTTTGGAATTTTTTAAAATAACCCTTCAAAATTTTCCAAAGTTTTTTAAATTTCAATCTGAAACTTTTAACAATTGCAGGAAATTTCAAAAGACTTTTAATGATTTTCAATATTTCAGGATGTTTTTTAAGATGTCAAGGAATTTTCCATTTATTTTTATAATTTAAAGGAATGTTAAAGAATAAAAAAATTTAGAAGGCTTATGTTTAGAGATTCCAAAGTCCATAGAAATCTTTAAAAAAAGTTGTGGGTACTTCAAAAGATTTTGAAGGATTTGAAACATTTGTGGATATTTTAATAGATTTCGAGGAATTTCTAATTGATTTTAAAAAATTAGTATGGGATATTAAAGGATTTTTTGAATATTTCAGGGTTTTTTTAAAATTAAAATATATTTTCAAGAGTTTTAAAAAACTTCAGGAGATTTCAAAAGATTTTTAAGGATTTTAAATATTTGAGGACGCTTTAAAAGATTTCAAAGAATTTTTAAATTACTTTGATAATTTTAAAGATTTTAAAAGAATTTTAACGACTTTAGCAGGTTTATTAAAAAAAATTCCAAAGTATTTTGGAAATCTTTAAAAGATGTCAAGGTGTTTGAAAATATTTTGAAGGTTGCGATATATTTGAGAGTATTTTAAAAGGTTTCAAGGAATTTTCAATTTATTACAGTAATTTAATATAATATTTGAAAGGATTTGATATATCTCAGGATATTTTAATAGACTCCAAGGAATATTCAATTTATTTAAATAATTTAGTATTCGATTTTAAAGTGTTTGAAATATTTTAGGGTATTTTTAAAATTGAAAGGAATTTTTAAGAGCTTTAAAAATTTCAGGAGATTTTGAATGATTTTAAATATTTTAGGATATTTTAAAACACTCCACGGAATTTTCAATTAATTTCAAGAATTTTAAGCAATTTTTAAGAATTTTAGTGATTTTTTGATATTTTTAGGTTAAAAGTGGAACTATGGTTAAACATTGATTTTTAATATAGAAAATTAATCTGGGTGGAAGATAAGTTTCTTTTGTGCAAAATTCATGTATTTAGTTTCGATTGCCTTTAATTATCATACAAGTCAGCTTTTTGTAAAAAACTTGACTTTTTGTTTAAAAATTTAAATATTTTGTTAAAATTTTTTTTTTTTTGAAATTCATGTATCGTGTATTATGCATAATAAAAGTTAGTGAACGAGTAATTAATATTAATATATTATTTTATGGTTATAATATTAGCCTGAATAATATCTGTATAATAGAAATAATATTGATATTATATACACCTGAAAGAAAATAATCCCAAACTGGACGCATGCATGAAATTAAGAATCACGCAAAGCATTAAGGTGAAACGGCAACTTCCTCCAAATAATTACAGCAAAACCACTCGCAAAATAATGCATTAATTCAAATTTTATTGTTTGCATTGTTAAAAGTAAATCGAAATCTATTGCAGGCTTTTCTTCAAAATTAATTTTTTTCATTTTTAAAAATTTTTTTTAACAAAATCTTAGATTATCTAATTACGAAAATTTTGGATGTTTAAAATGGGAGAAGCCCGCCATGCGAAAAGTAATAATAAACATAATATTAATAAAAAAAGATTAAATTATTCATTTATTTAAACAAGGTTTTGCTGAAAACAAAGTAAAATAAACCAGGAAAAAATCTGCGGAAAACCGGTTTTTTAGTTCCCGCCTTTACCGCCAGTGGTCACTACAGATTTATTCTTGACTTGAGACTATCCTTGCGAAAACTGCAATGTCGGTAACAATGGAGAATATTTCGATTATTTAATGTTTATAGCTACATATATTGATAAGGCGGGCTTCTTTCGAAATCAAATTATATCCGAAACTACACTTTTAATATAAATAAAATACAAGTGATTATTAATCAATTTACCTTTCCGTAGATTTCAGTAAAAAAGTGTTTTTTTTTCTAACAAAACACTCGAATAATAATGAAAATTTGCAGTTTTGTTCATTTAATGTTTGATTGATATACTTTTACATTTAGCGGGCTTCTCTTGATATCAAATTATATTCGAAACTACACTTTTAATATAACTAAAATGGAAGTGATTCTTAATCAATTTATCTTTCCGTAGATTTCCGTAAAAAAAGTGTTTTTTTTCTAGCAAAAAACTCGAAAAATAATGCAAAGTTTGATTTTGTTTGTTAATTAAACCATTTTTTTGAATTCCAGGAATTAGAAAATTGGCGACAATTTAAAATTCTCCAATTTAAAAATTCCTAAATAATAAAACTTCCTGTACAGCTTATGATATTATTGAATTTGAAAAAGAAGCACAATATAAAATTTACGTGATATCATTTCTGAAATAACAAAATATCCGATACTGTCATTTTCTAATTACTACATTTTATATTTGGATTATTTTATTTTTGTGCAATTTTCAGTCGTCCTCCTGAAGCGGATTAGGTTTTGGGATTCTAGATGCTGAATGAAATTGCTTGACCGCGCCACGCCCCGAAGACCCGAACAGTGGCCCAAATATGACAATTTGTTCCAAAATAGCCTAGCCTTAGAGCAGTGGTCGGCAAACTTTTTGCTTGATTTTCAGGTATGGCCAGGCTCCACCTGACTTAATTTTTTCTACTACTTTTCGGTCTATTCATGGAGCTTAGAGTATGTGAGCTTACTCCAGCAAGGGTCTTTTGTCTACACGAAAGTCAAAGTAAGGAAATTTTTAAACTTTTAATTTTTCAACTAGCGATTTAAAAATAGCATTAATAGCATCTACGAATTTTTCCGATTTCAATGATATATTACTTTCCTTGAAAAGTAAAAAATTGAGAGGAATTTAATATCAAGAAATATCAGCTTGACAGTCAATTTAATACTAAATACTTCTCAAATTTTCAATCTTTATAGACAAATTACATGTCTTTGAAATCGGAACAATATGTTGATTCCAAATATATTACTTTTAAGTCACTGATTGCAAAATTAGGAATTTTTTAATCTCACATTTTTTCCTATTTTCTAAAAAAAGACCCCTGAGGAAAGGGATGGTCTGGCCAAGCTCGAAGGTACTGCCCTTAAAGTAGGTCGTAGGGTAGCATTTTGAATTTCGATTTTGAATCTGGATCCAAAATAGTTGAGTTACGAACTCTTTCTTTCTTTTTAGACTTTAAAAAAGTGTGCCAAAGCAGAATCCAATCTGATAAATTTTTCGAAAGTTATCGTGCCTACAGAATACAGTCTACAGACAGACAAACACTTTCGTAAAAATCGTTTTTTCTGACTCAGTCTCCAAACGTGGAGATTTGATGAAAACCGACAAAGTGAAATTTTACATAAAACCAATACCTTCTCATTAGGATGAGAATTTAAAAAGACCATTAAATACGAAATTGCTCTCACTGCGATCATATGAACAGCAACACATTATTAAATTGAACAAAATTTAATTAAATTGTCGAGTTGGAGGAATATGAAACTTTCAAATATTTTAGATTTTAGCTTTGCGATTTTTCACTGTGATAAATTGCAAAATTACCAAAAAAACGCGTTTTGTTCATAAAATCAGATTTTGTGGGCGCATAGAAAATTTGTAAACACAATTTTATTAATTTAATTTTTGTTCTTATTGGATGCGAACACATTATTTGATATTTCACGCGCATATTGTGTAGATGAGATATTTGTTAATTTGCTATATTTCCCTTCAGCTGAACAGGTAAGACGAGAAACTTGGATTGATAAAAATGGTTGAATATTGTCTGTCTCTCTCGTTGCTAAGTTTCTCTTTCTAACAGGTCGAAAATTTTACCAACCGAATCCTACCAATTTTCAGGCATGAGGTTATCTTCATACTTGCCAGGGGGCACTAGACTGTATTTCCGATTTTCTTATAGATGTCACTGCAGTCATTGCCGTGCTCAGCCAAATCTACCGTTTCGCCTTAAAATAGGCAGTTTCTTTAATTTCTTTCAAATGGGGATCGAGATATGAATAGAAGACCACCGAAGTCTACCGAAGCTTTCAGATCGGCAATCATCGTGCAGCAGAAAACCGAAGCCTAGTCGTGCATTTTCGGCATACATACAAACTTACAGTGGTAATCATGCACCTTCGGTTTTGTAGCTCCTAACCGGTACGTATGGTGGGGGTAAATTTGTTTTAACGTTGTTACGAAACTGCGAAAATACTTAACTTCAATCAATGATATATCGACGAAAAAAAAGCTATCTTGAATCTGAACAATGGATTTCAGAGGGCAAGGGTGCTCTTTTGTGATGCTTTCGCCCGTTTTTGAAAAAAAAGTTTATTCAAGATGCTATGTAACCTCAAATATAGCAAAAAACGGTGTTTTTTGCACTTTTAGGTTACAATATCTCGAAAACTGAGGGTGATAGAATTTTTCTAAGGTCGGATTCGAATTCAGTGCAGCAAAAACCTTCGGGTATACTAGGTCTGGTCTCTGGTTCCGGACCTTTGTCAAATTTTGTCGGCCTGTGTAATTTTTGTAATGACGGCAACGTCACTTAACGTCTCTGCAGTATCTTCTAATTTTCTCCCGAAATTCGGAACTTTTTCCACATGGTGCGCCAATAACTCAGTCCAGGTAATTTTTACCTGATGCAACTGTTTAATAATCACATTTTGTTAAAATCTGATTTTTGATCGTAAATTGGGTTTTAAACTGTACATATAATTTTTAATGTTAACGCACTACGTATCTGGTGCGCTTCGACTAAAGTGATTTGCTATATTAGGTCTTCCTATCTTGGATGTTAAATAAAAATATTTATTTCGAAACAAAAAAATGGCAGACAAACTGGTCAAATTTCGAAAAAATATCAATTAGGTTTGGAAGCGGATCCAATCGACAAACTTTTATTTGCAGAAAGCTGGAACATTACAGGGGCGACAAAATGTATTAAACATTATCCATCTTCAGCATTTACTCCCGAAGTGCCTAATCAAGAAAGCACGGGAGAAACCTTGGCGAAAAGCTCCTCAATAAGAGAATGTACGAAAATTACTACAGGAATGTGAAAGTTTAGTCGATGTCATGTGAGCTTACTTTAGCTTACATCAAATCTACTGAATTGAAGTTAGGTACGGAGGTTTTCATTTTTGCGTGTCACGCTGAAATTTTATGGTGATTTGGCCAAATGCGGGTGTCATTTTCTGAAATGACACACTCTTTCGGTAAAATCCGGTGGGTATCCTTATGGGACTTTAGGAACAATTGAGAGGGTAACTGCAATATAATAATATTAATGCATAATCTGTTCTTTTATTTCAATACCACTATCGTGTTAAAAGGATTTTCAGAAGCTATTTTGAATACAAGTAATTGTTTTAAAAAACGTTAATCAATACTTTAAAACGACGGTCGAGAAAAGCTAGTGCTAATTTTGTCAAATTTCTTTATGAAAAACACTAGTGTCTTCTGCATTTACCGTTTTCGAATGCATTCTTGATAATGATTTTTTCGCTAAATTATGAAGGATTATGTAAAATTACTAATTAATCATGACCGAAAATTAAGGACCAGATCTTCCTTGATATACTGTTCAACCTACCACCAAACCTAGATTATTATGCATAAGAATTTCTAAAATTGATGAAATCAAGTCAAAATTTTCCTGTTTAAATTGGAATCAAAAACAGGAATACATATTGCGTGTTTGCCGAAATAAAATTTTATAATTAAGAAAAATTCTTTTCTGAGTTTTCAACAAAATTAATAATATTATCATAATTGAAAGAGTACAGTTATATTTGTAAATTTCGAAAAAGAGTGTATATTTGGGAATTATTTTTTAAGTTCTTTGATCGGATTCAAACTTTGGAAAAGTGCAGTCCTATTGGATAGTAATTTGTGAAACCATTTTTTCCATTCAGACAAATATTTTTCAAAAGGGAGGAGCTGAAATTCCATTTTTTCTTTAATTTGTAACTTTTTTATTGTTAATAAAAACTTGGTGTTCTACAGTTTTAAATTCAAAGAAAAAAATTATTTTTGTCTTCATTAATGAAGATAAAATAATTATTTATTTAAAAAATTATTATATGATGAGAAACGAAAACGCGCGACTAGTCCTGTATTTTTAACTTTACAAAAATTTTCATTTCACGTGTTCAAATTTTTTATGATTACGTAGCAATCACGCAATATTTATTCGGTTCCTTGCTTTAGATTCAACGAGTGTGATATGCTCTGGATTTTATCAATTTTTAAACTTCTTATGAACCATTAACTAGATTTGGCAATTATGAAAAGATGATTTCTCTGAAAGAAGTTTTGACCTTGATGCTAGATATTTCTTGAATTGTGTAAAATAAAATAACTGTAACATATAGGCGGATCAAATGAACTTTATCGCGACTGATGGTAAAAATGTACATACAGTTTCTTTCTCAAAAAGAAAGTCAGAAGATAATTTTAGGTTTGATTACTTTATTTTAACTTTAAAAATAAGTGTTCACTGGTTCACTAAGTTATATATTATGTAGGCGACGTAGTTTAATATTGCCTTATGGCTGTTTCAATAAAGCTAAGGATGTTTACATAGCTACACAATCGCCTTCTTTTATTCTTCTTTACTACTTCTTGCCACGTTTTATAAATTCATTTATTTCGACAAGGAAATTGGTAATTTTGCAATTTAATCCAGTGGCTCTCATTTTTCTAAATGAACGAGTAAAATTTCAGTACTAACTAATTAATTTGAATCATTTTTGTTTATAGAGAACCAAATTAGAAGGCTTCGGACCCACGACAGTATTGACATTATTTTACACTTTTCCTGCGATCACACTCTTCTGCTAAAATTTTGATAGAAAACGTTACTTGAGACGCTATTTTTCTCGAAATAGCAATTGTCTAATAATTCCACTGTTATCTTAAGTTTTCCCTATAAAATATTTTTGAGCGTCTGCCCTAATCGACTAAAAATTTTGTCAGTGTCTAATTAGAGGGCATTCAAAATCTTAATTTTTTAAGGCAATAAGATAAACTTTCAACGAAAATAGATCAAATTTGACATAATAATGGAATTATCAACCAAAAAGATAAACCTTCGACTGAGAATATTAATTTTCTATCGCAATAAATTAATTCTCGATAATTTACATAGATCAATTTAAAAAAAATTAAATAAATAAATTATGATTTAATAAATTGGTTTTCAGTAAAAAAGTAAACGCATTTAATATAAAACAGTTGAGATATGCACAAAATTGATAAATTTTTGAGACAATGAGAAAAATTCTCTACAAAAATTTAAATTTTTAACCTGAAAATCCAATTTTTCACCAACCAGTTGGCCGACCAAAAACTTTACATTATTTTATCCTCACGATTTCCAAATGTTAACAACTATTTATATCGATGTATTGATCTACAGCTTCAATGACGCATTGAATTTAGGCGACTTTTGTTTCCTTTTCCTTTAATCCTGAATCGTACCGTACTTGTGGCCTGTACCTATAATGTCCCTGGCCAAAATGTACTTTGCAAAGAATACAGAAAAAAAAGTTCCCAGCAGAAAGTAAATTTTCGGTTTTTAAGTATGGCTTTTGGCGATTTCTGTTCCACTATAAATACAGTATAAATACGCTGATCCACTATACAGTAAAATTTTTTGTTTATAACAGTGTTTTTTGGCGAGATGAAAAAATGGTGACGAGGAGGTGGGGCAAAGTAATTTTAGCGACGGATTTTGTCTGAGCGCATAAAAATAAATATAGTTTGTATTTTGTAAACATTCTCAGTCGGTTTCCTAATGAAGATTCCCCTCAAAGGAAATTTTCCGTTCTTCAAGGTGTTTTTCGGCTATTGACTAAAACATGGGGGGCTGGGAGGTTTATTAAGCAATTCTGGCTCCCTGTTGAGATTTAGCACATAAAATTACTTATATTTTGATCTTTCAATCATTTTTAGACTTTTCCCTTGTGCGAATCGACCTCAGATGGTATTTTCGTTTTTCAAGGGTGATTTTTTGCAATAGAAAAGGGTGTGTCATTGAGAATTTCTCGCCCCGCTCTTGAATTCACCAAGTGACAGTAGCTTCATTGTCAACTGAAAAAGATACAAAATATAATATTTCAATCATAATTTTTTATGTTTGACCAAAAAAATAATTTTTGTCCAAGCAGTTTATCTTCCAGCCATATAGTTGAACGAAAAAAAAATTTCAACCAAAAAGATTAATTGTTAATTAAATAAGAGGAATTTTGCGCAAACTCGTGTGGTCTAGCGCATTTTCATAACACAAACTCCATTCTAATCTCTAGAGTATTATTCTCGACAATGTCTCAAGCTAGATCTACTTGCTCTTTATTTTTAGCATATATTTTAAAATCATTTATGTAAAATACATGAGTGACATTAAGCTTACGATGTTTAAGTTTGTCGCAGAAGTACCCTTTGTAATGGGAAAGCGCGAAAGATTGTGGCAAAAGAGAGGGAGGCTCATGGTGTTGCTTGAAAAATACGTTTCTGAAAGGTGGCGATAGTGGTCGCACGATGTTTCTCAAATGATATAGTAAATGTACTCTTCCAAAGCGGCATCGATATCTCTACATAACTCGCAATGTGTGGATGAAATTTTTAGTTTTCCAGATCAATGATGCTATTTATGTTTTTTGAGTCTTCTTTCAGTAGATGCTGGTTTGCATCTGCTAAAGCTTTTACTGCAATTTCAACAATGTAGTTGATAGTTCCGGGGTTTCGCTGTTGGATGCTTACCCGCCGTTTTTCTGAGTATTGTTTGAGGCACTCCACTTACATAGTATCCACTTTTTCAGAGCTCCTCCGCCATCCTTGATTTTATCCATCCACTTAAAGTATTGAGATTCCTCGGTCTATCACACTAAATTTCTTGATTGGCTCCCACAATCCTAGGAGAGTCGCCTTCTTAGGCCCTCCAATTATCGGAAGCCCTCCGCATTTGATTGCAGGGCCTTGGAAGCAAGGATAGTGCTGCTCACTCTGAGAGGTCGCCTAATGTCTCAAGTCCACCATTCAAGACACGTTAATGAGATGCCGCTCAGCTTTTGGTATGGTTGTTACGCCTTTGCTTGTGGGTTAATTCCTTCGGAACCATCCCCCGACAATTCTTCGAGACAGTTTTTCAATTATTGTAACCATATTTGATAAAAGCCCTTGCAACAAGAAACCTTAATTCGCAACCCGAAGACGCGAGTCATGTTTCAGGACTCGAAAAACACGAAGAGCTCTTGTACTTTTTACATAGATTTTTGCGAAACCGTTCCGAACCTCTTCGCAACAGGGGTTATGTACGCGAGGCACCTACTCTGCCGCAGATATAACAAGCCGGAAGCACACAAATATAGGAGACATTCGGACCAGTTACGGAAACTCATTCGAAAGAGAAAAAACGATTCTTCCGGGTCAGGCGAAATATCGACATTCTGGTTTATCTGCAACCCAAGAATCTGGATAAACTGGACGACACATTTTTTAAATAGTTTTCCTAAGAATTTGACATCTGGGCCATCAATTGTAGTGTGCACGATGTATGATTTTTGTACGATGTATGATTACCTAATATTTAAATTTGATAGAGCCTATTCTGGAGTAGTTGGTCGCATATTGCCCATCCTAAAAATGGGAAACTTGTCTAAACCTATGTATTACAGACCAATAAAGTTTCAGAATACTGTAGGAAAGGCTGAGCAGAATACAGGTATAACCTGCTGAGCAATATTGGTGAGCAATATTGTCAGGTGCATAGATGGAATGCTGCCACTTTGAAAAACCAGATTTACTATCTCACCTGGAAAATATCGCGAGACAACTGACAATAGCACCTTCCCGAGAAATATGTTTCAGGGCCACACCGTGAGCCCTCACGTATTTTACCTCACAATTTTGCCGCTATGTCTGGTTTTTCACCTATTTCCACGGTTGCTTCTGCAAAAAAACCCGGATATGGAAAGCGTGAGACCACTCACGTATATTCCGTGTATGATTTCAAGATTTATGCTAAAAATGAAGAACAACTAGATCTAGCTCTAAGGATCATTAAATAGTACATTAGGGAGATTAGAATTAAGTTTGGTGTACGAAAATGTGCCAAAGCTAATTTGAAGCACGGAAAACTTAATGAGAGCCCTGAAGTCCTGAGCTCATCGAAAAAAGAACTATACGGCACTTGGTCGCTGGACAGATTTATACATACCTGGGCATGCGATAAAGCTGGACTCTGGACTTAACACCTATAAATAATGCTTTCTGATACAGATGCAAACGTCTTATATGGCAGATTTGGTCCCCGGAACAGTCGGCGAGGAAGAGTGTATATTTCCGCAAATTGACGAGGCCCTTTTCTAAAAATGGTCAGCAAACATAAAGAAAAGAAAAAATTCGCAGTTCTGTACAGGGGCAACCAAAATGTACTTATCAAACATCTATCTCCAGTACTCACTGCTAAAGGCCTGAATCAATGAAGCACAGGAAAAAACTTTCGAAAACAACTTTTTGATAAGAGGATGCACGAAATTTTCCACAGAAATATGAATGATCAGTCGATGTCATGTGAGTTAA
>NC_046663.1:26731771-26732813 GCF_010883055.1 Belonocnema kinseyi
TATTGATTTCCTACTGACGAAGAAAATGTTCCGATTTGTAAGAAATTTTTTTGTGCTTTTCTATGTTTGGGCGAAAGAAGAGTTGAAAATTTTCAAAAAAAGATTTTAAAAAAGCAGCATTTAAAAAATTGGCAGGTGGATCACGCGAAACTTGTCTTAAATTAACAGAAAATTAAAAAAAGAATGATTGAAGAGCCTTGCGAATCAATTCCACATCACAGTTCACATTACAAACGAAATTATGCCAACCTAAAATATTTTGATAATCCTTCATTAAATCTTGTAGAACTTTACAAATTATTTGAAAAATATTATAAAGAAAAAACGAGGGCTAAATTGACAATAAGCCAAACCGTTTATTTTAATTATTTTAACCGAAATGTTAGCTTCAGTTTTAAATTACTTAGAACTTGTGTGTGCAACACTTACTACAAAAACGAGACAAATGGAGAGGTGAAGGAAGAAGTAATTAATCACAAAAACAATGCTGAAATTTATTTAAAGTTAAAAAATCAAATATTCTTTGAAAAGAATAGTTTATGCTGTGAATTTGATTTTGCACGGAATTTGCCACTACGAAAAACAACCGTGTCCGTGCAGTTTTACCTACGTTTAGCATGACCTTTTCTATTTAACGTACATGTACATACTACGAACCAGAGTTACATGTTCCCTATTTTTGAGGGAATTGTAAAGAAGGGTGCTAACTCTGTTTGCAGTTTTATCAAATACGCGGTATTAAAAGAATTTGCTAAAGACAAGTTCAACAGCATAACATTATTTTCAGACTCATGTCCGGGACAAAATAAAAACTACACGGTGTTTCATTTTTTGGCGTTATTGTCCATTTATTTGCAAAGCGAGATTAAATATGTGTTTCCAGTTCGAGGCCATTCCTATTGCCAGTGCGATAGGAATTTTGGAACATATTCGCGAAAGCTGAAAAAATTAGAAAGAATTGAAACTAAAGCTGAATATGTAGAAATGATTCGCAATGCTCGTTCATCTTCATTCACAATGGTCAAGAAGTGTGAAGATCTTC
>NC_046663.1:26732913-26735107 GCF_010883055.1 Belonocnema kinseyi
CGAAATGGTCAATTTGATTTTTTCACTCCAACTTTGAAATACTTGTTTTTCATTTAAAAAATTATCAATATTATCTTAATGGTGGTTACTTAGTTATCACTCAGTAAAGAGGTCAAAAACTGCATCCCTCATTAGACGCAATGTTGAATATGATGAAATTGAAAACGTTAAAAACATATCAATAAAGTACCCTAGGCTTCTGAGACTTTAACAAAGTACTTTTGGCGATCATTTTTAGATATCTTGAAAGTTTTGTTGAAATGGTAATGAAAATTCTTGTAGCGATCTTACCACCTTAAAAGCCCAGAATGGAAAAACCAGGTCTCGCGAATGGTAGATAGTTTCAAAAATTTTAATGTTCAATGAGTTTGAAGCTACAATTCATGGATTCTCATGTTGAGTACTTCCCTGAAAACCTTGATGACTACAGTGAAGAATCAGCTATAGAGATGTGCAAAAAAAAATGGATATAATTTCGCGGCTGTAAAAAGTAGCAATAGAATATTGGCTGTAAAAATTGGACAACGGTGCTTGGGCTGTGCGAAAGGGGAACAGTTCCAACAGCCAAAATTACTCAAAATTGTGAGTCGTCGATGCGGGTACATCAGATCGAGCAGCAGGTAGTACAATACGTATTCTACGTTAACTTAAAAAATTTTTAATTTTGTGAGTAATGAAAAAAAATTCAAATAGTTAGTCGACGACCCGGGTGCACCAAGTTGCTCCCCAGGTCGAATCTACTTTTGAGTAATTTGGGCTGTTGAAATGATCTAAATTTTGAAAATTTCCTCGTAGAAAACGCGCTAAACTACCTGAGGAGCGAACTGTTTCAACTAGGTTGCCGACTCACTGTTCGGAATGTTTTCATTATTGACAAAATTAAAATTTTTTCAAAGTTCTCGTAGAATCCATATTATACACTAAAAAAAATGTTTAGGTATATTACCTAGAATTCTTGCTCTCCTAGCTAGAAAGTATCGCTGGATTTCGCCTTCCTAAATAGTTAGCTGTGTTGAACAGATTTTCTTGCAGGCGATATATAGGTGCAGTATCTGGAAAATTTACCTGTAATATCTCTGATTCTATTGCTAAACAAGTATAGGTGTCACACCTAACCAGATTCAGCTAGATATTCTAGGTGAGAAAAATAGCTAAACTTGACAGCCTATCAAGCTGCTTCTTCTGGCGGAAGTGCCTATAATTTCTTCTAGCTAATAGGCCTATATGTATTTAGGTATAATGACGCAAAAATATATCGACCATATATGTAAATACTTAAATCTTTATTATGTATAAGATACATACATGACTTAATTATTAAAAATCTTAAATTGAAAACAGTTATAATCAATACATATTAATATGTACAATAGGGCGTGTCGAAAAAAGTTGTAAGCGCCAATGCCATGAATTTTAAAGTTAATAGCTCACACTGGTCATTTTGGTTAAAAATTTTGGTTGAAATATATGTACATATGTTTCCATCAAAATTGTAAACCAAAATAATGAATTATCTGTTTAACGAGACACATTTGTATTATTTTCGTTAAAAATTTTAGTGGAAACATATGTACATATATTTCAAACGACATTCTTAACCAGACTAATGAATTATCTGCATAACAAGACAAACTTGGATTATTTTAAAGCAAGTTTTGGTTGAAATATATTGACACATATACCAAACAAAATTTTCTACCATAATAATGAATTATCTGCTTAACCAGACATTTTTTATTTATTTTTGTTGAAAATTTTGTTTTCTGTATATGTACATATGTTTCAGACAGATATGTTTTGACATCAACAGGTCAATATAAAGCTTATGTTAAGGTTGAACCTACAAAATTAATCGTCATCCAATTAAAACTGGGTACTCTTAGGTTTAAGTGGACATCTTTAGATGAAGTTTAAAATATTTTAATACTCAAATCTGGAAATACCTGAATAGTTTTCATGTGGGTTCTATGCTATATAGAATTTGTAACCTTGTCGCTAATCCAGAATGCTATAGTACCAGGTACGTTTTGAAGAAATTAAATTTGAACTAGTTTAATACAGTGTAAGAAGCACTTTAAATCAATTTGAAGTGGTTTCAGCGTTACCCATTATGAACCACGTAGAGGTACCACTTCTTTCAGAACTTGCCGTCAAGAATTCCTCCTGCGCAACCACAACGCACCAGCTGTATATA
>NC_046663.1:26735207-26738586 GCF_010883055.1 Belonocnema kinseyi
TAAATAAAAATAAATAAAAAACAAGTGCGATTACGAATTTAATTGTCTGTTTAAATCAGATAGTTTCATGTTAGCGAGCAAAGCACAAGTAATTTCAGTGAATTACTGCTGAATTTATATCCACTTTTTTTTGTTTATTTCTGCAGAATTCTGTAGAAGTTTTTAAATTTTATTTAAGTGTTAAGAAATTTTCTAATTTCTTTAGAATTTATGCTGACTTATTGTAAATTTTTTTAAATTTTCAATTATCTCGATTCTTTAGACTCCACATGTACTCTTTCTAATTCTTTCAAAAATTTCAAAGAATTATCTTGAAATATTAAGGATATGAGCTGCCTTATTTTAAAATTTCTAAATATCTTCGAACACCAAAAATACTTTACATCTATTTTTGATTTTTTGTAACTTTGGACGACAGGTGAACTGCTATTTTATTGGAATGCATTCTTAAATTATTCTTGAGCTCATCAACTTCCGTCGAAAGTGATCTAAAAATTTCTCAGAATACACAAGACTTGAAATAACGTGCAATAATTCAACGTGAATTTGAAAGATTCAAGAAAAATTAAAAATTGTAGTTTTTTAAACAGGTTTCCTTTGGATTTGTCGACTTTTTCAGATTTCTACAGAATTGGAAAAGTTTGTCTCAATTGAGCAGCAGTCCACCCGACCGCCAAAGTGGTTAAATTTGTAAATAGTTCAAAGAATTCCATGCTTCCAGGAGAATTCAGAAAATTAAAAACATTTGATTAAATTCTAAATTAAGCACGAATAGTTACAGATGATTGACAGTAATGTGCGAATTATTGAGAGCGACTGAATAAGTTTTGGTGTCTCGTTCAACAAATTTATAAAAAATCCAGCCTACATTTGGATTTTTTATGCCTTTAATTTCGGTGAATCAGTATTTTATCTGGAATATGTATAAATGAAATAAATGATTATTTTTCAAAGTTATGTTACGGATCGATAGAACCTGAGACCTAAGTCCTAGTGTAGATAGTAAAAAGTCATAAAATAGTTCACAGAAAGAAAAAGAGAATATTTTGAAAGAACGACAGTCTACCTGTTTCAGCAATTGGTATAAATATTTCCAAGAGTCGGGTTAAAAGCACACATGTCTACTTTTTTCCAAATCACCTGAGAATCACCTATGCGACGCGGTTTTCGATGACTACTGGCTTTTATTCTCTACCGAAAATGAGAATATAATTTTTCATGAAACATTAGAAATCAATACGAAATATTTAAATCTTATTTTAATGCGTGTTGTACCATAGATCGATCATATAAATAAGAGGAAAAGGATCATCTAGTGATGCTTAGTATTAATATCATCAACAATGTAAAGGTGTATGCCTCGGTAAACGCTTTTACAAAAGCTTCTTTTTCTTAATTTCATCAACAATCACATAACCAAACTATAACATATAACGCCTGTTTACTGCTATATACAGCTGGTGCGTTGTGGTGGCGCAGGAGGAATTCTTGACCATTCTTGCATTCCTCATATCATTTGTTCGACTTGTCTAAGTGACATCAGCAGATATTGCAAAAATGAGAAAAAAAATCGTATCTCCCTTCCTATGAGTTTCCATGCACCTTTAAGTCATGAAATCATACTTTATACATCACATAAGGCTGGCGTTGGCACCCCTGTTTCTGCAACGGGCAAGTTCTGAAAGAAGTGGTACCTCTACGTGGTTCATAATGGGTAACGCTGAAAAACTTCAAAACTTAATTGAAAGCGCTTCTCGCGCTGCATTAAACTAGTTCAAATTTAATTTCTTCGAAACGTACCTGGTTTTATAGCATTCTTGATTAGCGACAAGGTTACAAATTCTAAATATCCTGATTAGAACCCACATGAAAACTATTCAGGTATTTCCAGATTTGAGTATTAAAATATCTTAAACTTCATCTAAAGATGTCCACTTAAACCTAAGAGTACCCTGATTTAATTGGATGACGATTAATCTTGTAGGTTCGACCTTAACATAAAGTTTATACTGACCTGTTGATGGTTAGGTGCGACACCTATACTTGTTAAGCAATAGAATTAGAGATATTACAGGTAAATTTTCTAGATACTGCACCTATATTTCGCCTGCAAGAAAATCTGTTCAATACAGCTAACTATTTATGAAGACGAAATCCAGCGATACTTTCTAGCTAGGAGAGCAAGAATTCTAGGTAATATACCTAAACATTTTTTTTAGTGTATAATATGGATTCTACGAGAACTTTGAAAAAATTTTAATTTTGTCAATAATGAAAACATTCCGAACAGTGAGTCGGCAATCTAGTTGAAACAGTTCGCTCCTCAGGTAGTTTAGCGCGTTTTCTACGAGGACATTTTCAAAATTTAGATTATTTCAACAGCCAAAATTACTCAAAAGTAGATTCGACCTGGGGAGCAACTTGGTGCACCCGGGACGTCGACTAACCATTTGAATTTTTTTTCATTACTCACAAACTTTAAAATTTCTTAAGGTAACGTTGAATACGTATTGTACTACCTGTTGCTCGACCTGATGTACCCGCATCGACGACTCACAATTTTGTGTAATTTTGGCTGTTGGAACTGTTCCCCTTTTGCACAGCCCAAGCACCGTTGTCCACTTTTTACAGCCAATATTCTATTGCTACTTTTTACAGCCGCGAAATTATATCCATTTTTTTATGCACATTTCTATAGCTGCTTCTTACGCACCAACGAGATATTTCAACTTTTTATTGTCAGTGGCTCACTTCAGTGATATAGCTAGAAAATCTGGAACATAACCTTAAAACAAAATTTTTTTATCGGTGCTTTGCAAGACAATCTTAGATTTGTGTACCGCCAGACATTCAATTCTATACGTAAGTAAAGTTGGCGTTTGTTTCGCAAGAATGTACCGCCTAAACCAAAATCAGCGGATTCTCTCTTATTCCTTAGTAGCACACTTTTCACTGTTGAATCAGTGGAATTTCTGTCAGTTGACTAAATAGTCCCTAGATGTTGGGGCTTTTATGTATAGTTCTGCATATCACTGACTGTTGACGGGAAAACAGCCATTTGCTCTTATTAAAACACACTCTTCTGGATTCGAAAAATCTTCGCAGATGCGTTTTTCTTTTGTTGCGAAGCAAATATCTTTTTTACATCCAACAATAGTCCGCCATCATATTTTCATGCCACCTGCCTTGATTTGTTTCATCGCTTTGATATCTTCGTGGATCCTTCCGCCCTATTCTTCACTGTAGTCATTAAGGTTTTTAGGGAAGTACTCAACATGAGAATCCATGAATTGTAGCTTCAAACTCATTGAACATTAAAATTTTTGAAACTATCTACCATTCCCGAGACCTGTTTTTTCCATTCTGGGCTTTTAAGGTG
>NC_046663.1:26738686-26739706 GCF_010883055.1 Belonocnema kinseyi
TCAGTCGCTCACTTCAGTGATATAGCTAGAAAATCTGGAATATAACCTTAAAACAAAATTTTTTTATCGGTGCTTTGCAGGACAATCTTAGATTTGTGTACCGCCAGACATTCAATTCTATACGTAAGTCAAGTTAGCGTTTGTTTTGCAAGAATTTACCCCCTAAACCAAAATCAGCGGATTCTCTCTTATTCCTCAGTAGCACACTTTTCACTGTTGAATCAGTGGAATTTATATCAGTTGACTAAATAGTCCCTAGATGTTGGGGCTTTTATGTATAGTTCTGCATATCACTGACTGTTGACGGGAAAACCGCCATTTGCTCTTATTAAAACGCACTCTTTTGGATTCGAAAAATCTTGCTCGATGCGTTTTTCTTTTGTTGCGAGGCAAATCTCTTCTTTACATCCAACAATAGTCCGCCATCATATTTTCATGCCACCTGCCTTGATTTGTTTCATCGCTTTGATATATTCGTGGATCCTTCCGCCCTATTCTTTACTGTAGTCATCAAGGTTTTCAGGGAAGCACTCAACATGAGAATCCATGAATTGTAGCTTCAAACTCATTGAACATTAAAATTTTTGAAACTATCTACCATTCGCGAGACCTGTTTTTTCCATTCTGGGCTTTTAAGGTGGTAAGATCGCTACAAGAATTTTCATTACCATTTCAACAAAACTTTCAAGATATCTAAAAATGATCGCCAAAAGTACTTTGTTAAAGTCTCAGAAGCCTAGGGTACTTTATTGATATGTTTTTAACGTTTTCAATTTCATCATATTCAACGTTGCGTCTAATGAGGGATGCAGTTTTTGAGCTCTTTACTGAGTGATAACTAAGTAACCACCATTAAGATAATATTGATAATTTTTTAAATGAAAAACAAGTATTTCAAAGTTGGAGTGAAAAAATCATATTGACCATTTCGTTCCCGCATATACATGAAAAGCAATAATTAATCACGAAACTTGCGCTTCTGCGCGTTGACTATCACAATCTGGCAACATCGCGAGGCGC
>NC_046663.1:26739806-26743296 GCF_010883055.1 Belonocnema kinseyi
GGGGAAATTCCAGTAGATGCTGGCACTTCTAATTCAAACACTAAAAAAAAAGAAGCCAGTTCTGGAACATGAGACAGGCGATTTTACAAGCAGCAACGCAGATTCCAACACTGAATGTGGAACATCTGACGACGGGTACTTTTACATATGCCAGAAAGACGAAACATTTAGAGAGGTGGACGTAAAAGGAAGTTAATGACTTAAATCGAAATTTAGAATTACCTAAAAATAGCGATGAACACCTTGCTTCAACGCCATCAGCTCTCGGAAATGTTAAAGAGGTACCATCGCTACTGCTGAGATCAGTCGAAAATGCAGTCGTAACAGCTTCACTCGTATGACTTACTGAGTTGAAATCTGGCAATATTGTGGTCATATCGCCGGCGATATGAATCAACGGCTGACTGAGATCTACACTGATCGCGCCTCGCGATGTTGCCAGATTGTGATAGTCAACGCGCAGAAGCGCAAGTTTCGTGATTAATTATTGCTTTTCATGTATATGCGGGAACGAAATGGTTAATATGATTTTTGCACTCCAATTTTGAAATACTTGTTTTTCATTTAAAAAATTATCAATATTATCTTAATGGTGGTTACTTAGTTATCACTCAGTAAAGAGGTCAAAAACTGCATCCCTCATAAGACGCAATGTTGAATATGATGAAATTGAAAACGCTAAAAACTTATCAATAAAGAACCCTAGGCTTCTGACACTTTAACTAAGTACTTTTGGCGATCATTTTTAGATATCTTGAAAATTTTGTTGAAATGGTAATGAAAATTCTTGTAGCGATCTTACCACCTTAAAAGCCCAGAATGGAAAAAACAGGTCTCGGGAATGGTAGATAGTTTCAAAAATTTTAATGTTCAATGAGTTTGAAGCTACAATTCATGGATTCTCTTGTTGAGTACTTCCCTGAAAACCTTGATGACTACAGTGAAGAATAGGGCGGAAGGATCCACGAAGATATCAAAGCCATAAAAAAAATCAAGGCAGGTGGCATGAAAATATGATGGCGGACTAATGTTGGATGTAAAAAAGAGATTTGCCTCGCAACAAAAGAAAAACGCATCTACGAAGATTTTTCGAATCTAAAAGACTGCGTTATAATAAGAACAAATGGCTGTTTTCCCATCAAAAGTCAGTGATATGCAGAAGTATACATGAAAGCCCCAACATCTAGGGACTATTTAGTCAACTGATAGAAATTCCACTGATTCAACAGTGAAAAATGTGCTACTGAGGAATAAGAGAGAATCCGCTGATTTTGATTTAGAGAGTACACTCATGCAAAACAAACGCTAACTTGACTTACGTCTAGAATTGAATGTCTGGCGGTACATAAATCTAAGATTGTCCTGCAAAGCACCGCTCAAAAATTTTGTTTTAAGGTTATGTTCCAGATTTTCTAGCTATATCACTGAACTGGGCGACTGACAATAAAAATTCGAAATATCTCGTTGGTGAGTAAGAAGCAGCTATAGAAACGTGCATAAAAAAATGGATATAATTTCGCGGCTGTAAAAAGTAGCAATAGAATATTGGCTGTAAAAAGCGGAAAACGGTGCTTGGGCCGTGCGAAAGAGGAACAGTTCCAACAGCCAAGATTACTCAAAATTTTGAGTCGTCGATGCGGGTACATCAGATCGAGCAACAGGTAGTACAATATGTATTCTACAATAACTGACAAAAATTTTAAGTTTGTGAGCAATGAAAAAAAAATCAAATGGTTAGTCGACGACCCGGGTGCACTAAGTTGCTCCTCAGGTCGAATCTACTTTTTAGTAATTTTCGCTGTTGAAATAATCTAAATTTTAAAAAAGTCCTCGTAGAAAACGTGCTAAACTACCTGAGGAGCGAACTGGTTCAACTAGGTTGCCGACTCACCATTCGGAATGTTTTCATTATTGACAAAATTAAAATTTTTTAAAAGTTCTCGTAGAATCTATATTATACACTGAAAAAAATGTTAAGGTATATTACCTAGAATTGTTGCTCTCCTAGCTAGAAAGTATCGCTGAATTTCTTCTTCTTAAATAGTTAGCTGTATTGAACAGATTTTCTTGCAGGCGAAATATAGGTGCAGTATCTAGAAAATTTACCTGTAATATGTGTAATTCTATTGCTAAACAAGTATAGGTGTCACACCTAACCAGATTCAGCTAGATATTCTAGGTAGAAAATGTAGCTAAACTTGACAGCCTATCAAGCTGCTTCTTCTGGCGGAAGTGCCTATAATTTCTTCTAGCTAATAGGCCGATATATCCTTAGGTATAATGACGCAAAAATATATCGACCATATATATAATTACTTAAATCTTTATTATGTATAAGATACATACATACACTCACACGGGTCATTTTGGTTAAAAAATTTTGCTGAAATATGTGTACATACATTTCAAACAAAATTTTCAACCAAAATAATGAATTATCTGCTTAACGAGCCGAACTTGGATTATTTTAAAGCAAATTTTGATTTAAATATATTGACACATATACCAAACAAAATTTTGGTTGAAATATATGTACATATAATTCAAACAAAGTTTGAAATGTCCTTCACTTTTTTGAAAAATATTTTACAGGAGGAAATATACGACTGCCCGGGACTTTTTAGACACCCTGTATATTTCAGACAAAATGTTCAAACAAAATAACGAATTATCTGCTTCGGGAGACATATTTGGGTCATTTTGTTTGAAAATAATGGATGAAATATATGTACATATATTTCAAACAAGTATTTTCAACCAAAATAATTAATTATCTGCTTAACAAGACATATTTGGCTTACTTTGCTTGAAAATCAAAATAATTTTTTGTACCAAACTTGTCAACCAAAATAATGAATCATCATAACGAGACACATTTGTGTTATTATGGTTGAGCATTTTTCTCGAAATATATTAATATATATTTCAATCAAGATTTTCAACCAAAATAATTAATTATCTGCTTGAGGTGACAAATTTGGGTTATTTTGGTAGAAAATTTCGTTTGAAATATAGGTGCATATATTTCCATCAAAATTTTTAACTAAAATAATAAATTATCTGCTCAACAAGACACATTTGGCTTATTTAGGCTGAAAATCAAAATAATTTTTTATAGCCAAATTTTCAACCAAAATAACGAAACATGCGTATAGCGAAACACATTTGGGTTATTTGGTTGAAAATTTTGGTTGATCTATATGTACATATGTTTCAAACATATGAATACTGAATACTGACCGTTTACAGGCAAGATTCAAACAAAGTTTATTATCCTTCAAGTATGTACCTCTCACTAAATGTTACACCTACCTTACCTACAAAATTCATAGCTAACCCTTGAAATAAGGGGTTCCTTATGGTTTAAATGATCGGTGAATTCGAATTTGGTGTCCTTTTGACGCCATCAGGCCATCATCAAGGTTAGTTGAAGGTCAAACCTACAGAATTCGTCGCTTACCAACTAAATCAGGGTACCTTTAGTTTTGAG
>NC_046663.1:26743396-26745533 GCF_010883055.1 Belonocnema kinseyi
AAGACGCTAATTTTCTAAAAATTGCTACTGTCTTATAGTTCCACTGTTATATTTCATTTTTTTCTTATCAAATATTTTTTAATGTCTGCCCTAATCGATTAAAAATTTTCTCAATGTCTAATTAGAGCCCATCGAAGATCTTGATTTTTGAAGCCAAGAAGATAAACTTTCAACAAAATTAGATATAATTTTAACTGAATAATTCAATTATCAGCAAAAAAAAAACATTCGACTGAGATGATTATATTTATATTGCAGTAAATTAATTCTCAATAATTTACCTAAATGTTTAACCAAGCAGTTTTATATTTAAACTAGAAAAAAATCTATTTTTAACAAAAAATGAAATAGATAAATTATGAATAATTAAATAAGTTTTTAGTAAGAAGTAGAAGCATTTTATATTAAACAGTTGAAATTTAGTCGAAAATCATCAATTTTCAAGCTAATAAAAATAATTTTTAGCAATCGACTTAATTTTTAACCTGAAAATACTATTTTTCACCAACTACATGGCCTTGACGCTTTTAATTTAGGCGACTTCCGTTTCCTTGCTCTTTCATCCTGCGTCGTAATGTACTTTTGGCCTGTGCCTGCAATGGTGGAGGCCAAAATGGGCTTCACAAAGAATAAAGAAGAAAAAAAATTTCTCCTCTGGACTTTATTAATCTTAAAGGTACTCAGAAACAATTTACTAGATTTGGGGACGATTTGAATGCAAGATTTCGAAGAATTGATTTTACTGCAACAACCTTGGACTTCGATGACACATATTTTCAAATATCCCAATGAAATAACTTTTACAATTTTTATAAACAAATAAACTTTACCGCAACTTTAACAAAACACAATTCTTTATTTTTTGTGGTCAAATCTTTTTATGTATGAAATAATATCCTAAACAATGGATTATAGTTCAAAGACATAATTGTGATCGTTTTTAAGCATTCTTATAAAAAAATTTTCAGCATAAACCTCTTTTACTTTTAAGGTTCTTCTTCGCGCCCAAATCATTTACTGTTCCTATCTGCAGAATTAAAATGAAAAAATATAAGGGAGCAGCAAATAATTATTTGAGAAGATAAGTTCCTGATTGTAGAAATGTGTTTAGAATAAATAAATAAGCATGTTGAAGAGAATAAGCATTTCAAAGAAATATATTCTAATTTATATTCAAATTTATATATATATATATATAGATACGCGCAGGGCTCCCGACAATGGGTCGGCCAACAATGCCGGCCAATCTGGAGCTGGGGGAGCCAGTGAAAATTGATTGAAGGCGATCGTCGGTGGAATCTCGCGACCTTTGCGTGGACGGAGCTACTGAATCACGACTTGCTAGAGTGCTACGACGCGAGTGTGTCCCCTGAACGAGGTTACATGTCACGGCTGAATGCTCTGTAGTGCGAGAAACACCGCGGGCAGGCATTCAATAGAGGAAGAGCGATGCTTTATAACCCGGAGAACATCAACACTAAGGTTCCTTCCAAGCCTAAAGATCCGGCTGAAATGGATGACGAGCTTCGTGAACATTTTTCCGGAGAATCCGACCTCTGGGCTATCAATTATAGTGTGTATAATGCAACCAGAGCTTTGGCCGATGCGTCAAAGCTGCTGACCATCACGCAGAATATTGTTGAGAGAATACACATACTATCTGATACTAACAGAAGTCTACAGCGGGGGATGAGGTGGGTCAGAGAAAATCAACAGTTTCTCTCTAACCCATCTAGACTCTTCTAAAACCCTCCAGTTACTGTCGAAAATCCACTCAAACCAAAGGAGGTCAAAATATTTTGGAGAGAAGTCTACGAAGTGTATCATAGACTGAACGAAGACTCAGAAAATATAAATAGCTTCAAGGAGTTATGTGTTACCCTCCTGACATCTTATAAAGAATGCCCACCCATCACTACCAAGGAGGTATAAAAAGTATTAAGATGAATGAAGAACTATTCCGCACCGGGACCACATTGTATTAAAGCCTTCTGATGCAAGAAGATTTCTTCAACCCATTAGCATTTGGCCCGTATTTTCACCTCATATTTGAAGTCGGAAGAGCCGATTTCGGAGTCGTTGATGGAAGGGGGCTCAATACTCCTGCCGAAAACAGGCAACTTAGCTGACCCGAAGA
>NC_046663.1:26745633-26747226 GCF_010883055.1 Belonocnema kinseyi
ACACAACTTTCGATAAGTGTGATCTGTGAAAAATCGATTGAAGCTGTGAGTGTGAACATGGCAATTGCGTCATTCATTGCTCACTTGGTGCCAGCAGCGTCAATCCCTGCAGCAACATCGGACTGCTTTTCTGATCCAGATGCGATTTCATAAACACCTTTACCTGTTAATGTACACACTATTTCCAATCGCTATTGTGGGTAATTTTTATCGTGAAATTTACTATCGACATCACATCGATTCATTTCGCCGTTGTTTAGAAGTTCTTAATTTCATTAGCGGCACAGGTTACAAAAATTGTCAAACGAAAGTATCGCGGCGTGAATTTTCAATCACCAGGTGAATCTGCACAAAACACAGCGTGAAAGCGGCTTATAACCAATGAAATAAAAGTGCCTTGACTTTAATGATCAGATTGTATTAGAAAGGCAAAGAGTATGAACTCAAGATCTGAGGAATCTGAATGTAAATCCACATAGCAGAGCGAGCGAAAGAAACAAATCCTGCACATGCATCAGAGCAGAGCGAGGCCTAAAACAAAGCAGGACCGTGTGCGATCTGAATAGCGTTAGTGAATGGATAATGATGTTATATTGATAATATCCTAATGATTGAAAACGTGGAAGGACACATGAAAAAATAATCCCAATCCTAACCAATTTTGGTAAAATAATCCTTTCCCTAATTCCCGATCATGATCTAAGTGCAAACGTCATCTAAGTGCAACATATACATCTTGAAACGCAGGCTTCTGATATTTTAGACTCAAATAAATTGCTAGATTAGGTCTTCCTATCTTGGATGTTCAATGAAAATATTTATCTCGACACAAAAAAATGGCGGACAAACTGGTCAATTTTGGAAAAAATATCAGTTAGATTTGGAAGCGGATCAAATCGACAAATTTTTGTTTGCAGAAAGCTGGTGTTATTGCATACCCTTTCATTTTATGGATATTAAACTGTAAATATAATTTTTAATGTCAACGCACTACGAATGTGACGCGTTACGAATTTAGAACTTAAGATAAAATGTTGCTGATAATTATGCAACACATACATGTTAAGATATATATATATATATATTGTTAATATATTTACCAAGAGAATTAAAGATGGTGAGCAAGGTGAGGACCATAGTAGAGATGATCTTCATTTTTCAAAGTAGAGGAACAACAGATTACAGGTTTATGGAAGAGTGCTCAAAAGTATAACTGATGAATATTCTGATGCTTCCTTGCAGCTATATATACTGTTCAGCCTATTTACTTGTTAATATCAATCTTATTTGCACATTTCCCATTGGTCCAAGTTTTAAGAAACGTTTACCCCTTCCGATGAGCTCCAAATATTTGTAGCAAAGTTGGTTTAAAAAAAATTTTACTTGGCCGGAAAGATCAAGTGACAAAATAAAATTATATTTTTAGACAAAGAATCTATACTCTAAAACAACGGTCGAGAAAAGATGTTCCTAATTTTTTTACATTTCTTTATGAAAAACCCTAGTGTCTTCTGCATTTACAGATTTCGAATGCATCCTTTATGATGATTTTTTCGCTTAATTATGAAGGATTATGTAAAATTAATTATCAAT
>NC_046663.1:26747326-26755315 GCF_010883055.1 Belonocnema kinseyi
AAATAATAAAAAATTATGTTGCTACATTATAAATGAAATGATTGCTATCAAGACTTTAAAAATAGTGAAAAAAAGTGTAGGGAATAAAATGAGCCATTATTGAATATTGATATCCTTTTAATTTAAAAGTATTTTCCTGAATACCTAGGGCGACCTACGTTTTTAATTTTTCATTAAATATTTGAATTTTTCATAAACTACGTTTAAATTTAGGCCACAACGTTTAAAATATAAGTAAAAACATAATTGAAAGGAAATTTTCATTCCCAAAATCAAAATTCTCATCTAATAGAATTCAAATGACATGTTATGGAAAATTTTTATTTTTTTCATCTTATATTCAATGCAGTTAGTTAAATAGAAAACAATTTGAAATTCAAGACGCGTAAAGTTGAATAAATAAAAATTAAATTTGATACGATTCTTATTTGAGGAGTAAACGAAAGAAACTTGATAAATGGAATTTAGCTAGTCTCGCGATATTCAAGGATATATTGTAGCTTAAAACTAATGATTAATGATAGCAATTGAAATGTGCTATTATCATTTTTCACACTGCTAAATTACTTATATTCAAGAAAAATCTTTTAAACAAAAACAATTTATTGTTTACACATAAAGTCCGATGATAGTTTTATCCTTCATAACTATTTTTTTCATTTTTAAAATGAATTTTTATGCTGCTTTGGTTTCTTGATGCAAATAAACCAAATCTAATCTGATTTTCGTTATTGCATTCATTAAAATCTTTGCAAATATTGGGACATTTTAAAGTCCCTAACATCCTGGACAATGTATAAAAATACTTCTGAATTTCTCATAATTCTTGAAATTCCTTGGAATGCCATAATTTTTTGTGAAATATTTTAAAACCTCTTAAAAACTCGGGAGGTCCCTTAAAATGTTTGTCAATTTCCTAAAACTTCATTAATCCAAAGAATTCTTGTGAAATTATTTGATATTTCATGAAATCTCTAAAAAGCTTGGAAAATATCGTTAAATCCCGCAAAAAATTTTCAATTCTTTAAAACACTGATTACTCTTTTTAAATGTCTTAAAAATCCTGTAAATTCTTTGACATTTAAAAATTGATTAAAATGTTAAATATTTCGACATATAACGAGATCCCTTTTGAATCCTTGGAAATCCCTTCAAAATTTAATGTAATATTTTTAAGAGATGAGAATCTTCGGAATTATCAAAAATATTTTTAAGCTTGTCAAAATATATTCAAATCTCTCACAATCAGTTAAAATTTCATTTACAGTTTAAATTAACATTACACAGTTTAATTAACATTACAGTTAAAATTTACATTTTCAGATTTACAAAATCTTGATTTTGCAAGCTATAAAGTTTAACTTTCAACAAAAATAGATACAATTTTTACCTAATTAATAAATATTTGACAACAACAACAAAATTTCGACTGTAAAGATTAATTTTGTATCGAATAGTAGGAATTTTCAATTAATTACATAAATGCTTTACCCAAGCAGTTGAATTTTTTAATTAGAAAGAATTTTTTACCAACCAATGAAATGGTTAAATTATCTTTGTTTAAATAATTTTTAATAAAATCTAAACGAATTTTATTTATTTTAATTATTAAACATGTCCTCCGTTTCTTACAAGACCTTCTGAAACCTATATATTATTTCATGCATACTATTTAAAAATATTTAGAAGTATTTACAGCAATTCTTATATCTAGATCCTAACTTGTATATTGATAAACGCAAGTTTTCTTTCAATAGAGTTAGCGAGCAATCGGAAGCGAGAAAACGCTACAGATCTCGACGCTTCTAATTCAAACAACTTCATTTTCCATGCTCTCTCACTATGACTTCTCTTATATCTCATTCTCATTTTGCCATTTTTCAAAATCAGTTCCTTTTTTTCTCATTTGCCCATCTAGCCTCCTTCAACTTCTTCATTCACTTTTTCCACACTCCATCCTCCCCTAGAATCTTTACCACATTCTAGGGGAGGATTTTTTTATCTTCCATTCCTCTCATACATCCTTCTCATGCATGCTCCCATTTGTTCTAATCCTGCTGACATAATTCGCACTTTTAGTTCTCTTTCTTTTACAAATACACCGACTCCCTTACCTCTCTTCTCAATCTAAATCTTGCACCATCTATTATATTTTGATTTCTCAATAATTGCGCATCGTTCTATTAGTTATTATTTCCTGGCCCTTCCCTCCAATTCTTCATAGCTTACGACCTTCTCCTATGTCTCTCGCACTACAAAATTTTCTCCTTTCTTCTCATCTTGTTAGATCCACCGCCCTACCTCTCGCCTTTCCTCTACCTCCTTTAAAGGCTTTTTGGCTTACTTCCCTCACTCTTCTTCTATTAGCTTCGTCTCAAATTAGCCAGTCCTCTCAGTCGCTCTAGGACCCGATTTGTCCATTTGCACTACTTCTTTCACCATATATCTAGGCTTTGTTTAGTCTACCCCTAGCGTCCACATGATTGACCTTTCTTGTCAACTCTAAATCTCTTTCTCTTTTCTGACCCTCATTATCTTTGTATTTTCTACATTTATATTTAACTTTTTCCCGTCTTCGTACTCCTTTAAACATCTAATAAGGCCCGTCATGCCTTCCTTATCTTCTCCCATCAACACTATATCGTCTGCGTATGACAGTGTATATATATATATATATATATTTTTGTCTCCCATCCTAACTCCTCCTCATTCTTTTCTCTTTATTTCTTTTTATAAGTCTCAAGTTAATAAGATTTATGTCTCTCTGCTCTTTGTCTCTAAAAATTTTCAATATTCTCTTTATTAAACCCTCTTGTTTTCACCATACATTTTTCTATCTCGACTCTGTTATGGAGCAAAATAGTACCGTTGTGGGGGGCACTCCCTATAGAGGCTTCAAAAAATGCATTTTTTTATAGTCTAAATTTATTTTTTTAAAACCCGTATAATAATGCAGTTATTGATTCTGGTCAATCCTCATTTATTATTTCTATTTATCCCACGAGCCTTTGAGCGTAACTCGCTTCTACTTTGCTTAGACTATTGATTCCACAAACCAAGGTCTCGTTGATCTGATGCTCAAATGCTATGTCGAATATGAAATATTATATTAAATATAAAATATCAAATAATATTATTGAATTATTAATAATTTATTATATAATTTAATATCTATTATTAAATATATTATTAAATAATTAGAAATATTGAATATTATATCTAATGAATGAACCTTACGCAGACTTGAAATTATCGAAATATAGATGTTTTTGTTTGTGTTAAAGTTTGAAAATTTTTCCGAAAAATCAACTTTTTGTACTAAGGCCTTCATTTTAGCCAAGTATTATTATTTTTTTCAATATTATTGATTTATTAAGTGACCGCATGCATATACCAATCATTTTTTGGCGCAGAATGTCAAGGATAATCCTACGAGTTGCTGGACTATACAACGCATTCCGCCTCTCTTCCGAACAGCTTCACGGCTGTTTCTATCTTCGCCATTTTTTATTTGTTAGGCAATAAAAATCTTTTTGTAAACTATAATTATATATCAAAATTATCTGAGCAAGATTTAACGTTCTATAGGGAGTGCCCCTCTTAAGTCCACGAAGAATTCTATCATTGCCCATGTTTGCCTTTTAATTATTTTATTTATCAGATAATTCAGAACATGTATGTCCTCCATCAGTCCCATTCCTTTTAAAAGCCCTATCTCCATCCTTGCCCTATGTGCCTTTCTTTATTATGGGTTCTACTACTCTTTCTTCCTATAACTCTCACCACGCCTATCCTCTCTATACTCTATTACAAATAATCCATCCCCATTCCTTTAGTTCTGTCCCTCCATTTTTCCCGTCTTCATTTAAAATCGTATTCATACCAGGTACCTTTGCATCTTTCCTTAATGACCTTGTCTATTGCTTACAATGTTATTTCCTCTTTGGCATTCTTTTCTCTTAAATACCGTCATTCTTTTTACCATATTTATACCCTGGTTTACTCTTTAGCCTTTTCCATTTACTGCCTTCCAAATCTTTTCTTACGTCCTAACTTTCTCTGCCTCTTCTTCAAACCTTTTATTCTTTTCTCTTTCTTGAATCACACTGCTCAGTAACAGCTTCTTTTTTGCCATATATTCTTTTTTCTCCTTTCCACTTTCTTAATTCTTTTCCCATCTTCTTTTTCCTTTAACAGTCCTCGTCCGATCTAATTCTGTTTCCCCCTTTACGAACTACTTTTTTTTCTTTTGCACTCTAATTATTCTTTCATTGCTACCGTCTTTATGCTCAATTTCTTTGTTCCCATTTTCCTCTCCCTATTCGACATTCCCGATTTTTTTCTTTAAATTTTATTTTTCTTCCAACGAACAATCCCCTTTTCTGACTTTTTTGATTTTAGCATTCTTTTATCACAATTTTTTATTACTCTTTTCTCCCTCGAATGTCTCTATTATAGGAAAGTAATCTGGATTTATATATTCCCTGAAACCGAGTTTTTTCAACTTTTTTCTTGCACGATCGTCCATTATCACACAATTAAATACTGTTCATCTTTCTCCTCCTGAGAGTGTATACTTACCTTCCACATCTCTCTCTATATTTCCGTTTAAAATAAATCATTCTAACTCTTACCAGCCCTCTAATCATTGCGTTCTGTCTACATTCAGTATCTTGTCTTTACATTTTGTTCGTCTCTCTTCTTTCTATACCCTTCACCCTCTGTCTCATATTCTCACATTAAAATCGTCCACATTAAAAGCATAGTCTCTCCTTTATCTTTTTCCGTCAGTTCTTTTATCTCCTCTGATTTCTAATGCATATCACCGTTCACATAAGGCCCAGTATCTCTCACTACTCTCCTCTCATGTTTTCCTCTTCTACTAATAATCCATCCTTTCGTTCTTTTATCCTTGTAAGCCTTCCCTATTATACATTCATTCCCTACTATCTTCCTCGTTCCTTTCATTGATTTGCCTTTTTTATTTTTTCTATTTGAATTTCAAACTTGCAAATTGTAACCTCTTGGTAATCTTCCCCTTACTGTTCCCTGTTCGTTTTCATCTAGCCGCGTCTCCTTCATTACTACTAAATCACATTGCACCCAATTTTTTCTAATGTCACTATCCTTTTTCACCAATCCTGATATATTCCTCTTTCGATTTGCCTTCTCTTTTTCATCTCCTTATTCGCTTTCCCGTCTTCACAAATTTGAAGTTGGATTATTTTAAACTTTCCTATTATACTTCCTAATTACTTCCTCTCCTCTTTCTTTCTACTTTTTTTTGTTCATCTGTGTTATCTCTATTATCATTTCACATGATTCTTCTAACTTTAACTTTTCAACTTCGACCAGCGACCAACAAAGTTTGAGACATCTTGAAAAAAACATTATACTTAAAAGCAATAACTTTTTTTTCTACTTCAAACACGACGGCTTTCTCCTTGAATGCATTTTCCTTGATCCTGACACTGATTTTTTTTAAGCATTCTCTGAACGGTCTATATTATTGCTTATGATTAACCATTACAAAACCTTTGCCCTCATGTCACAATTTACAGAAACATAAATTCATTGACTGAGGTTTTAACTCCTAATTTTTAACGATATTTTTCTGCACAGACGTTTGCACTTACTGAGCACATTTCTTTCTTGAAACTCTCCCGGTTTTTGCATATCTTGTTTACACTGTTTTGAAAATTATTTCCTGGACATATTTACATCCAATTTTATATGGAAGCTTGCTACCTTTTATAAAGGCTTCATTTATATTTTGAGTGCAATTTAATTTGTCAATAATCAGAGAAATTCCATCGGGGTCAATTAAAAAATACTAATTTTTAATCAAAAATTTAATAGTTAAATGTTGATTACAGAAAATTAATTTGAAATTTAAAAAAAAATGAATTCTCAACTGAAAATTTAAATTTTACGCTTAACACTTAAATTTTATACCAACATTTAAAATTTTTAAGCCAAAAAAAGAACGAATTTTATTAAAAAGAGTTCAATTTTCAATCCATCAGATGATTTTTAAGAAGATAGATCAATTTACATTTAAAAAAATTATCTTTTAACAAAAAAGTTACGAATTTTTAACTACAATTATGGATCCTGAACCAAACGAATGAATTTTTTTATAGGATTTGTAGTCTCTTTAATCGTAAAAAACATAATTTAAAACAACAAAATCTAATTTTTTTAAGTAAATTATTTTAGTATATGAAGCATACTTCTTTAAATCATAAAAGCAAGACCATGAAAATATATATGTTTCAATACCAATCCATATTCATGCATTCCCGAATAAAAATGGTTCCTTATTTTAAAGCAAATTTTGATTGAAATATATTGACACATATACCAAACAAAATTTTCTGTCGAAAATTTTGGTTGAAAATTTTGGTTGAAAATTTTGGTTAAAATTTATGTACATATAATTCAAACAAAGTTTTCAACCAAAATATTGAATTATCTGTTTAAAAAGACACATTTGGCTTATTTTGATTGCAAATCAAAATAATTTTTTGTACCGAAATTTTCAACCAAAATGATGAATTATCTGCTTAAGGACACATACTTGCATTATTTGCGTTTAAAACTTTCGTTGAAATATATGTATATATATTTCAAACAAAATTTTCAACCAAAATAATGACATGAAAGTCAACTTGAAGATCAAAATAAAGGTCACCATTAAATTCCCCATTGAAATTCAATTCAGGGATTACGCTGACCTCTTGGAAAACTTTGTTAATTTCAAATAACCTCTAACTGACCTTGAACGTTACAATTGGCCTATGACTTGGGTACGCACTTTAACGTAGAATTTTCCGCTCTATCCATTGCAGATGTAAAAATAGGGGTTTCCATTTAAAAAAACAAAGTTGATCTTCAAAAAGCCATGAAGGTCAACATCAAGGTCAAAATGAGGGTCACCATTCAATTCCTTGTTGAAATTTACTTCAGAAATGTCCTTCACTTTTTTCAAAAATATTTTACATGAGGAAATATACGACCGCCCCGGGACTTTTTAGACACCCTGTATATTTTAGACAAAATTTTCAAACAAAATAATGAATTACCTGCTTAAGAAGACATGTTTGGGTTATTTTTGTTGAAATATATATACATATATTTCAAACAAAATTTTCAACCAAAATAACGAATTATCTGCTTCGGGAGACATATTTGGGTTATTTTGGTTGAAAATAATGGTTGAAATATATGTACATATATTTCAAACAAAATTTTCAACCAAAATAATTAATTACCTGCTTAACAAGACATATTTGGCTTATTTTGCTTGAAAATCAAAATAATTTTTTGTACCAAAATTGTCAACCAAAATAATGAATCATCATAACGAGACACATTTGGGTTATTATGGTTGAGCATTTTTCTCGAAATATATTAATATATATTTCAACCAAAATTTTCAACAAAAATAATTAATTATCTGCTTGAGGTGACAAATTTGGGTTATTTTGGCAGAAAATTTTGTTTGAAATATAGGTACATATATTTACATCAAAATTTTTAACTAAAATAATAAATTATCTGCTCAACAAGACACATTTGGCTTATTTTGGGTGAAAATCAAAATAATTTTTTATAGCCAAATTTTCAACCAAAATAACGAAACATGTGTATAGCGAAACACATTTGGGTTATTTGGTTGAAAATTTTGGTTGATCTATATGTACATATGTTTCAAACATATGAATACTGAATAATGACCGTTTACAGGCAAGATTCAAACAAAGTTTATTATCCTTCAAGTATGTACCTCTCACTAAATGTTATACCTACCTTATCTACAAAATTCATAGCTAATCCTTCAAATTAGGGTTCCTTATGGTTTAAATGATCGGTGAATTCGAATCGGGTGTCCTTTTGACGCCATCAGGCCATCATCAAGGTTAGTTGAAGGTCAAACCTACAGAATTCGTCGCTTACCAACTAAATCAGGGTACCTTTAGTTTTGAG
>NC_046663.1:26755415-26759103 GCF_010883055.1 Belonocnema kinseyi
GTGTCCTTTTGACGCCATCAGGCCATCATCAAGGTTAGTTGAAGGTCAAACCTACAGAATTCGTCGCTTACCAACTAAATCAGGGTACCTTTAGTTTTGAGTAGTCACTAAATTCGAATCCGGTTTCCGTTTGACATCGACAGGTCAGTATAAAGTTTATGTCAAGGTTGAACCTACAAAATTAATTGTCATCCAATTAAATCAGGGTACTCTAAGGTTTAAGTGGACATCTTTAGATGAAGTTCAAGATATTTTAATACTACTTGTTTCAAAACTTGCCCGTTAAAGAAACGGGGGTGCCAACGCCAGCCTTATGTAATGCAAAAAGTGTGATTTCAAGACTTAAAGGTACATGCCAAATCATAGGCAGGGAGATACGATTTTTGTTCTCATTTTTGCAATATCTGCTGATGTCACTTAGACAAGTCGAACAAATGATATGAGGAATGCAAGAATGGTCAAGAATTCCTTTTGCGCCACCATAACGCATCAGCTGTATACAGCAGTCAACAGGCGTTATATGTTATAGTTTGGTTATGGTATTGTAGAAAAAATTAAGAAAAAAAAGCTTTTGTAAAGGCGTTTACAGAGGTATACTCCTTTAAATTGTTGGTGATATTAATATTAAACATCACTATCAAATATTTATCATTCGTAGATAGATTATACCCAAAAATGGAAGGTCTTTAACAGCTGCTGTGAAATATATATACATTAATTGTTTGGGTAGCGCAAAGAAAGTCTTCACCATTCTTGGGATAGTTGTATGAAAACAAATTAATGCAACAATCAGGACAAAAGTATACTTTAACTAAGAAGGACTAAGCGATATAATTCGAGATCAGGGTCTCTCCAAGGAAAGCGCAGAACTCCTAGCACCAAGAATAAAATTTAAAAAATTGTGTAGCACCTCACACTAAGATTATATTCTACCGTGATCGAGTTAGAACTTTTAGAAAATTTGTTTCTTCGGTAGGAGACTTAGTATATTGTGATAATGTGAAGCGATCAGTTGAAAAATTTAAAAGCATACCTTATAATGCTAACGCGTGAAGACTATTTATAGATTCACTTGCAAGACGTTTAAAAGGTGTTTTGTTGCATAATGGTAATAAATATGCACCTCTGCCAGTTGCACATTTCGTTACACACGGCGAATAATACAAGGGTCTTCAGTTTCTTCTCAATAAATTGAAATACAATAGTCACAAATGGTAGCTATGTGGAGAATTAAAAGTTATAACAATAATGCTGGGACTACAAAGTGGATTTACAAAACACCAATGTTATATATGCGAATGGGATAGCCGAGCTCGTGAGCAGCATTATGTAAAAAAATTGGACTTTTCGAGAAAATCTTAATCTAGGCTCATCTAATGTTATACACATTTAATAGATCCAATAAAAGTGATGTTACCAATGTTACATATGAAATTCCGCTTAGTGGAACAATTTGTTAAGGAAATGAGAAAACAGAATGCAATGCTTATAAGTATGTTTTTGAGAAGTTTCCTAAACTTTCTAATGTTAAAGTAAAAGAGGGAGTATTTGACCATCCGAAAATTAGAGCTCTCACAAACAATGATGACTTTGAGCGAAGAATGACTAGTAATGAGAAAGAAGCCTGGCGAAGTCCTAGGCAAGTTTGCTCAAACTTTTTAAGAAATCATAAAAACACTAGATACAAAGAAATAGTTGCTAAAATGATTTGAAATTTTGAAAACTTAGGGTGTTTGATGAATTTAAAGATGCACTTTTTGGATTCTCAAATCGATTGGTTAAATGGCGACAAGGTTTCAAATTCTAAACAGCACAGAACCCACATAAAAATTCTTCAGGTTTTTCTACATTTGACCATTAAAATCTCTTGACCTACATCTCAGGATGTGCAGTTAAACCTGAAAGTATCCTGATTTAGTTGGTTAGCGATTAATTTTGTGGGCTTGACGTTGAACTGACCTTGATACAGACCTGATAGCTTCAAACGGACACCAGATTCGAATTCAGCAACCACTTAGATCTAAAGGTATCCTGGATCAGTTGGTTAGCAATGAATCTTGTGGGTTTCACCTAGAACCGACCTTGGTACTGACATGGTGGTGTCAAAAAAACACCGGATTTAAATTCAGCGACCTGATGGCATCAAACGGGCACCGGATCCAGATTCAGTGTCTTCAAATACATAAGTTACAGGTAGTCTTTATTATGTCTAAGTTGAATTCGTAACATTTCATTTCATGTAATATTTCCTCTAGTAAAGTAACTTTTGTTATTTTCACCACGCCTAACATTTTTTCCGCTTTATTTTGATAGCAAACGATTTTATGACATTAATAAAAGAGTTTTTGTGCAACAAAAGAAGGTGGGGTCGGATGCGACCCCACCTGGCCTTCTAGATTTTCTTCGCAAAGATCACACTGCTTTCAATATGTATTTCGTACCTGTGCGTTTGCAGCCCTGCTACTAGATATCTCGACTTGAGTTGAAGTATTCTAGATATGAAATTGAAATAGTGACCACTGAAATTTTTCAAATTAAATTCACCTTCTGCACAAACAATTCGAGAAACGATTGAAGCAGGCACATCGATACCTGGAACGAATCCAGCGAATTGTTTAAATATTAACTACTAAGAATAATTTTTACTGCAACTTCTCGGTTGTGCTAAAGTTGACTGACAGGCTGTCAAACACGTGAAAATGACAGGATAAAAATTATAACCTTCATTTCAATCGGACACGTGATGAAAGCTTTGTCGTTTTTATTAGCTACAATTTGAATTCATAGGACACCTCTCTTGAACTAATATGTATATTAAAGAAAATAAAAGAAACTAGGAAAATTTCACTCTTTGTGTAAATTTTCAACTCGCAACCTGCAACTATTTTTTAAAACTCTAGAAGAATAAGGAGAGCATTTCCTCAAACAGAGAAACAACCTAACGCGATACAGCAAAACAAAAATAATAACATATTTTTTATAGAGCCCCCTAATGTCCAGTAGGCCGTTAAATAACTGTTTTTCTGTTTGTTCCTGAAGATTTTACAAAGGTATTATTAATTATTCATATTCTACTAATTTTTCATTTATAAGAATTATTATCTTTCATTCGAATTAAAGTGCTAAATAGAAAGGAAACATTATGACAAGTTGCGGAAACTCATTCGAAAGAGAAAAACGATTCTTCCGGGTCAGGCGAAATATCGACATTCTGGTTTATCTCCAACCCGAAAATCTGGATAAACTGGACGAAACATGTTTTAAAGATTTTTCCTAAGACTTTGACATCTGGGCCATCAACTGTAGTTTTTACGATGTATAATGTATGTACGATGTATGATTACCTAATATTTAGATTTGATAGAGCCTATTCTAGAGTGTTTGGTCGCATAGTGCCCATCCTAAAGATGGGCAACTTGTCTGAACCTATTATCGCCGCAAAAAATCAAGACCCCTCACTTTAGAAGGGCAACAACTCCGCAGAAAAAAATGTGAAGAGGTTCGCATAAGAACCACAGGAATCCGCTAAGTTTTCTTAATGAAATGGTGTTTCTCTAATTTGCGTTCAAAAACTTCGTTCCGAGCTAATGAGCAAAATACAAGTAAAAATGCGGTCGCGATGCCCATTGTTGAGACACGTTAACTTACACATGACCCCACAGCTAAGAATATGTTGGAAAAAATTTGA
>NC_046663.1:26759203-26764453 GCF_010883055.1 Belonocnema kinseyi
AAATATGTACAATTTGGTAATAAACTCTGATTATAAAAAAATATTATAAGTAACGTAATAAAATTTTTGGAAGGAGGACACAAGATTCAAAAAAAATTTTTTGAACTAAATTTTTCGCCTCAATTAGATCTGCATTGAATGTAAATAAATTAAATTAATAAAGAAACCACACAAGCTTGCGAGCAAGGCAAGCCGCGCGCAAAGCGCACGACCAGGATGTGCCCGCGTTGCGGACAAATTTTTTTATATTGATTTAATAACAAAACATAATTTTTTTCTAATTTTGATTGTAACCCTATGTTTTCTAGTTGAAAATTGCAAACTTTTAGGTTGAGAGTTCATGCAAAATGTACAAAAGATACATAATGTTCAAAATAGGATTTTTCGGTACTTTGTAGAAAAATCATTTTTTTCTGGTAAAATAATTTGTTTTCCTCAATGAATCTTCACTTATTCTTGTTTAAAATTCAGCATTTGATTCCCGAAATTCATCTCTGTAATCAAAAAATCGTTTTTTTTTGTACGAAATTAATTTTTATAATTAAAAATGTAACTTTTAATCTAACATTTCAGCCAAAAAAGGAAATTTTTTAGAATGTTGATGATTAAAAAACATTTAAATTATTGTTAAATTCAAACAGGAAGATAATTTCAAAGAAATGTACTGAGCATTAAAAATATTTTATTTGATCAGGATATTGTTTTCCTTTATTTCTACTAAATAATCTTAATTAGAAAACAAGTTGTGCAATTGTTTGAATTCAGCAGTCTTATTATGTTAGGAACTTGTCAATGTCAGATATTTAAAAATCAGGCAATTTCTTGTATTGAAATTTATGCTCCCGGAATTTTCCATCTTGAAATTTTTGTAATTCGGCCATTTCTATGACTTGCAAAATTTTTTGTTTAAAAAATTTTCATTTTTAGGAATTTTAAAGGCGCGGAATTCTACATTTAGGTGGTTTTCAGTCGTCCCATAAAATTATTATTTCAATACTGAAATTATTAATACAGAAAGTAATAAATGATAAATATTACATTTACTCAATAAAAACATTTGTTATTTATTGTGTTATTTTTTGTTTGATTATTTATTTATTGAAATGACAGAAATCTTTAAACGAAAACCGTTTGTTCCATATTCTCTTGATGCAAGGTAATTCATTTTCGATTATAACACATTTGGTTTTATAAACAACACATTTTTAAAAACATTATTTTCTTAGAAAACGAAGCTGAAACTACTTCTTATGACCTACATTCGTTTCTTCGTTATTTCTTATCATTTCAAATTGTTCAATAACTGCAATTGCAATAATAATAATTATATTTCAACTGCATTTTAAATAAATTTCAACTGAATTGAGGAATCTTCAGTTGTAGTTTTAACTTTTTAAAGTCTTCTATTTGGACAAAAATGCATTTCTTTAATTTCACCTAAAATGCATAATTTAAGTTTTTGTTTAAAATATTTATTTTTGAAAAAAGAAAAAAAACTACTTTTGAAAAGAAAATTTTAATTTGTATCTTACATGGCCAATGTTAAACTGAAAAAATAAAATTTTATCAAATAGTTCAGCTTTCACCAGATAGTTGAACTTTATACAATTTAGTTGACGTGTCAACCGAAAAGATTAATTCACTAATAAAAAATACAAATTTTCAACTAACCACAGAAATTTTTAATCAAAGTTCTAAATTTTCAATCTAGAAATGATCCGCAGTTATTTCAATAGATTTTCTAAAGATTCTCATCTATTAAAAAGATGACAATGAATTTTAAGGCAATTTCCAAAAGTTAAAAATGGATCTTGTAATATGTCGAAATATTTAGGATTTTGACCAGTTGTAAATGATTTAAGGTATTTTTTGTTCTAAATTTAATATCTTTAGTAATGTCAAAGGATTCAAAGGAATTTTGAGATATTTTGAAAGAGTAGTGAGTATTTTAAAGAGTTGAAAAATCTTTGCGGTATTTAATGATATTTTTAAACCTTTTTAGGGATTTCATGAAATATAAAATGATTTCACAAGACTTTTTGAGATTACTAAAGTTTTGGGGATTGCCAAAGAATTAAAGGGACTTCCAGAGATTTTAAAACGGTTTCGATATATTTTACAAAATGTTATGGGATTCCACGGAATTTCAAGAATTCTAAAAAATTGAAAAGCATTTTTATACATTATCCAGGATGTCAGTGGCTTTAAAATGTCCAAAGATTTTCAAAGGTTTTAATAAACGCAATAAGGGACGATCAGGTTAGTTAAATTTTCAGCTTTGATCATTTATTTTAAGCGACAATTTATCCTTGCATATTGCGAGACTAAATTCCCTTTATGACTTTCTTTCGTTTACTCATGAAATAAGAATCGCATTACTTTTAGTTTTTATTTATTTAACTTTACACGTCTTGAACTTGAAATTATTTTTTATTAGACTTACGGTATTAATCGTAAGATGACAAAAATGAAAATTTTCCACAGTATATCGTTTGAATTCTATTCGATGAGACTTTTTATTTTTGGAAATAAAATTCCTTTCTAAATATGTTTTATTTATATTTTAAACGTTTCGTCCTAAATTAAAACCTAGTTTATAAAACAATCGAAATATTTACCGAAAAATTAGAGACCTATTTTTCCCTAGATATTTAGGGAAATATTTTCAAATTGGAAAGACTTTACTATCTAATAATGGCTTATAGTATTATCTACACTATGCTTCACTATTTGTAAAATCTTGATGACAAGTAATTTATTTATAATGTAGCAACATTACATTTTATTATTCACTTTGTATATTGAAATTAAAGTAGATATAAATAAATTTAAATATAAATTAGATTTTACTGCTTTCAAATGCATTATTCTATTCACTATGCGTACGGTACAGTTTAATTGTTAATAAAAATTGTTAAAGGTACTTTATTTGACGATTCACGTAATTGCTAAGTAATTAGAAAAAAGGTTGATCCGTTGAATGGAAATTTGAGCAAAAACAAGCGTACGAGATTCGTCGCTTGCTTTGATTTCGTACAATATAATTATTTTTAGATTTAATGCTTTGCTGACGATTCCTTATTATAAAAAGCAATATTTTGGGAAACAATCGTGTACAAAGACTACGGATTCTGGCTGACGTTTCATGAACACTGCAGCTCAGTTCTCCATGGCTTCTTCTTTTAATATAATTATTATTTCAATAAATAATTATCTTACTTTTTTCTTGGAACATTCAGTATAGAACGTTTTCTATTGATATTACAAGATTTACAAATCGCTAAGGTCTTTTATCTGATTTCATTACCATATTTTATCTCATCAATTACACAATGTTTATTCAAGCTTCAGATCCAGATTTAATAAGCAAGAGTTTTATTTGATTTTATAAATTTTACAAATTTTTAGGAATAATTTTCTATAATTAAAGATAGGTTGAGCTTACAGGATTTCACAAATTATGATTATGTTGGGAAAGTTTCTATACTTTTAAACGGTTCATAAAAATGTAAAACAATTGTACCAAAATCACTGTATCAAGTACGATCTTGTTTTTTAGTTTTCAGTCATGATTAATGAGCAATTTAACATAATCTTACATAGTTTCGCGACAAAATAAGTACAAATAATACATTCGAAAACCGAAAATGAAGAAGATTCTAGGATTGTTTATCAAGAAGTTTGACAAAATCGAGACCACCTTTTTCTGGACCGTTGTTTTCAAGTTGTATTCCTCGTCAGCAAAAGCTGATAAGGACATGCTCAGGATTTTACCAGGAGAGGTTGTTATTTCACTAAATGGCACCCGTTTTCAGTGAAATAACGATACACTTTCTGTCGGGCACGCCGAAATGAAACCCTTCGTGCGCAACTTCGATCCACTTAAATTGAGGGAAGCCAGCGTTAACTCACATGACATCGACTGATCATTCATATTTCTGTGGAAGACTTCGTGCATGCTCTGATCAAAAAGCTGTTGTCGAAAATTTTCTCCTGTGCTTCTTTGATTCAGGCCTTCAGCAGTGAGTGCTGGCGATAGATAATGTTTGTTAAGTACATTTTGGTTGCCCTGTACAGAAATCCGCATTTTTTATTTTCTTTATGTTTGCTGGCCATTTTTAGAAAAGGGCCTCGTCAATTTGCGGAAATATACGCTGTTCCTCGCCGACAATTCAGGGGAACAAATCTCTCAAATAAGACGTTTGTATTCTTATCGGAAAGTATTATTTATAGGTGTTTAGTTCAGAATCCAGCTTTATCGCATGCCCAGGTATGTATAAGTCTGTGCAGCGATCAGGTGCCGTATAGTTCTTTTTTCGACGAGCTCAGGGCTTCAGGGCTCTCATTAAGTTCTCTGCGCTTCTAATTAGCTTTGGCACAGTTTTGTACACCAAACTTAATTTTCATCTCCCTAATGCAGTATTTAAGAATCCTTAGAGCTAGCTCTAGTTGTTCTTCATTCTTAGCATAGATCTTGAAATCAGATACGGAATATACATGACTGGTCTCATACTTTCCATATCCGGGTTTTTTGCAGAAGTAACCGTGAAAATAGGTGAAAAACGAGACATAGTCGCATAATTGTGAGGTAAAATAGGTGAGGGCTCACGGTGTGGCCCTGAAACACATTTCTCTGGAAGGTGCTATTGTTACTTGTCTCGCGATATTTTCCAGGGGACATAGTAAATCTGGTTTTTCAAAGCGGCGGCATTCTATCTATGCACCTCACAATGTTTACAAAAGCCTTTAGGATATCAATGGTAGATGATAAGTCTGCGAAGGGTCAATTCGAAAGCTTTCCGTTAGTCAATCCAGCTAATCGATAAACAGTGCGCGTGGGATGCTGCCTCTTGGCAGACACATATATCGATCAGCAGGTTATCCCTGTATTCTGCTCAGCTTTTCCTACAGTGTTCTGAAACTTTATTGATCTGTAATACTTAATATCGCCGCAAAAAATCAAGACCCCCTCACTTTAGAAGGGCAATAACTCCGCAGAAAAAAATGTGAAGAGGTTCGCATAAGAACCACACGAATCCGCTAAGTTTTCTTAATGAAATGGTGTTTCTCTAATTTGAGTAAAAAAATTTCGTTCCGAGCTAATGAGCAAAATACAAGTAAAAATGGGGTTGCGAGGCCCATTGTTGAGATACGATTACTTACACATGACCCCAGAGCCAAGAGTATGTTGGAAAAAATTTGAAATAATTCTGGAGTGTTCTACAACATTTTCAGAATCTAGTAGAGACT
>NC_046663.1:26764553-26767577 GCF_010883055.1 Belonocnema kinseyi
GTCAGAATCACGTTTGGTAGAAATATCCACTATTACTTTTTTCGTTAAAAAATCGTTTCCTTAGATTTGTCAGTAAACTGCGTTGACAAAAATCTATTTTTGTTGTGAAAAATCAATTTTCTTAGCCGACAATTAGACTATTTGGTTTAACAATAAACTTTGGCTTGATAATTAACTTTTGGTTACAAATTCATATTTTCGGGTTGCAATTTTTAATTTTTTGTGAGATATTTGTCTTTATGTCTTGAAAATTTTGTTTCCAGAAATATTTGTTCGAAACTGCATCTCGATAATTAATTTTGAGACCTTTCATGACTCATTCAAATTTTGTCATGAATAATTTTGGATAGGACGCTTTATTTTGTTTCAATCGTAAAAAATCACATTCAAAATTAAAAATTAAATTTTTCGAAGAACGACACAAGCTTCAAACTAAAATTAACAGACTAAAGTTCTTGACCCCAAAAAGTTATATAAATGTGTTATTATTCATTTTTAGACAGGTTGATTACTGTTAAAGTACATTTTTAGGAAGAAATTCGTCCAAATTGCACTACTGTAAACGTTGGGCTATTCAAGACGCCGTGCATTGTGCACTTGCAGCAATCCTAAATCTGAATCTAAGATCTGGCAACTTCCAGCGGGAAAATCAAGATTTAGGATACGTTATTTATTACTTTTTTTCTTCTTGCATTTCCTGCCTGCCCAATGGCTGAATTTTGGCAAAAGATCTATTTTCTTTCTTATTTTTCATCCGGAGGAGGGTTTCGAAGACTCTTAACTTCCATCCTACCACTCAGTCTTTCTCTGAACCTTTCAGTGATGCGGTCTTTGAAAGTAGCAATTCCGGTATTCACAATTTTCCAAAATGTCGCGAACGATAGTTGTGGAAGGGAAAGAGTTTGAAGTTAAAGATGCTGGAGGTGCTGGTGACTGTTTATTCAAATCGCTTGCACTTTTTTTGGATACGCGAAGTCATTATGCTTTTCGGTAAGAGATCGTTAAGCACGTAAAAAAAATTGGCCTGCTTACAGTATAGATGTAACTTGCAACTTAAATTGTTTCAATCCCCAAAAATACGGTGACCTTATGAGCCAATTAGGTGTGCACGGTTCTCTTGTGGAATGTCGATCAGCCTCAGAGCTTTACAATATCAACGTAATTGTAGTTCGCTTCATGGATAATATGCAGAATTTTACTTTGTCATTTATTGTTAACGAGAACTGTCGGACTGTTCATCTACTATTCACTGGAATGTCTCACGGTCGTGGAAATGATGGCCACTTTAAACTGCTGACACAAAAAAAGTGTGGACACGTCTTCGTCAAATGATTTCAACTATGGTAGTTGCAGTGACGTTTCGACAGAGTCACTGGAGATTAGCGTCGATGGAAATTTATCGTCAACCCCTGACTTAGCAGCTATAAAGAAATGAACAAAAACAAAATCTAGTGAAGACAAATGTGAAAGATCCACAGCATATGGAATCAAGGAGAAAATGATGATTATTAATGCCAGACAATATTTTGAATTGGAAAAAAATGCAGGTCAGTAGTGTGATGTAAATAAAATCCTTTGCAGGACTTCACAATGCTTAAAAGTGTCTCAGAGTTCATTTAAGCGAATAACAAAAGAGTGGAAAGAAGGGGATTTTTCGGAAGCACATCAGAAAATTGGAAGACCTCGCATTGAGTGCGACGAATTTTTGCAAGGTGTGATCAGAAGAAAAATTCACGATTTTTACGCGCGAAAAGAATTTGCGACGATTGATGATCTTTATGCCGAATTAAAAGAAGATATTTCTGACTTGTCTGAATTTAGCCGTATTACATTAACAACCTGGATGACCAATTTGAGTTTTTCTTACACTAAACTTAAAAAGAAGCCCGTGTAGATGGAAAGTAACAGGGTCGCTGCACAACGAGCAGAGTTTCTTCAAAAAATTCAATATTACAGGGAAAATGACTACGTAATATACTACACAGATGAAACCTGGTGTGGAAAGAATCACACTCGACAATTTGGATGGGTCGAACAACTCTTAGAAAAAGATTTCTCAAACTTTGATATTTACAGAAGTAGAGTTCAGGAAATCGGATGATATCGCGGTGGTTTTCTTACACCGTCTGGAGCAGGAAAAAGATCAATTATTTTACAAATCGGAAGCAAATACGGTTTCCTAGGCTCAACCTTCAGTTAAAAATCTCAGGGACACATTTTTTATGAAAATTTTAAGTGCAATAAAGTATTTGAGTGGTAAAAAATGTATTATTTGTATAACAATTCAATTATCTTGTTTATAAACTCAACAAATTTCATAAGAAGTTATTCTTTTTCGTTAAAAATTAAATGTTCTTGACGGAAAATTAATTTTCTTTTTGAAAATGAGTGTTTTTCGATTTTGAATGCATTTGGAAAGTACAAAATTGATTTTTTTGTAGGTAAGCATTCAATTACTTTTGGTCGAATGTTGATCTACCTCTTCAAAATTCGTTTTCGTTTAAATATTCTGGTAAACTTTGTTTATAGTGATTTTCTTCAGTAAAGGCCCTGAGTTGTTGAAAATATTTATCCCAACTATGTACAAAAAAATAATGGAGTGAACTGTATGGAGTAAATAATGCAATATATTTTTGTGCAGTATTTAACGCAGCAATTAGCAAGTAGCAAAAATACAGGAATTGTTTTCAATAAAGACAAAATTACTGTTTGGATTTGTTTTTAATCAGAATTTGGTTGTAATTAGAATAGGAAAATATGATTTCATATTTTTCAGAAAATTTCTTGTATTTGGTACTAGCAATTTTAACATTCTCTTTAACATTCTTTTTTTTAACAAAATTCATGAAATTTGGAAGTAAAAAAAAGCTTTGTTTGAAAATTTACAATGACGTGTTAACTTATTCTGATTTACAAAATTGAGGTCCAACATTTGCCAGCTTTTTAATAATACACATTGGTCTAGCCGAATTCGTAAGAGTCACTTTTTTCTTCGTTAAAAAAATTCCTGTATCTCCGCAGCAT
>NC_046663.1:26767677-26768758 GCF_010883055.1 Belonocnema kinseyi
GTCCAACATTTGCCAGCTTTTTAATAATACACATTGGTCTAGCCGAATTCGTAAGAGTCACTTTTTTCTTCGTTAAAAAAATTCCTGTATCTCCGCAGCATTAAAATCTGCCGTACAAACTTAAAAGATACGAAAGTGACACTGCCATTTAGAGTAACAACTGTAACAACTGTATCTTATTACAAATAATGTTAAAAATACACTTTTACAGCATTTAAGTCATTATAGTTATAAGAGTTCAATTAAAATGAGAAAAAAAAGTAAAATTTCAATATGTTCTATGTTTTTGGAATTTTTCAAAAATCATTTCATGGTTTTTCTTTCAGCACCTAAGAGAACAAATACTGTTATTTCCATTAAAAGCTCTAACAATAGCTTACATTCTATAGATGACTTGACATGGAATTGCTCATATAAACAAATCGTTTACGCATTGCAATAGCGAAGTAACAGCCTAATAATTACAAAATTATATTATAACACCGAAATGAGTGTACTATATTAAATAAACAAAATACAAGATAATTCGTGTGCAAGCTTGATACTGTATTATAATATCGAAATTTTGTAACAGAAGAGAAGGGCGCAGTCCGCCTCAAAGCTTTGAGACGGCCCCGCTGAGCGAGCAGCAGCTGTGGGAAAATCTGGAGAAAACGGCTGCCTGCCGTTGAGAAATATGACGGACCTTTTTTTTCTACACTTTTTTCTACGTCTGTGCCACGCGCCTCGCCTCATTAAACTCCAAATTATTCTGAGCGACTTTAATCGCGAAATTAAAATTTTTATTCATTTTGGGGTCGAAATATAAATCAGGGTACATTACTACACATTTTAAGCCATTAAACAGCGCGATAGCTCTATTCGATCCCTAAATAAAAACATTCAACAAAAATTCTTGCAAAACTTACATTTTCAAATATTTAAAAATTTTAAAGCCCCGACTGGATTCTGAACATGTTTTAGAACACTCCAGAATTATTTCAAATTTTTTCCAACATATTCTTAGCTGTGGGGTCATGTGTAAGTTAACGTGTCTCAACAATGGGCATCGCGACCGCATTTTTACTTGTATTTTGCTCAT
>NC_046663.1:26768858-26771459 GCF_010883055.1 Belonocnema kinseyi
AAATTATTCATGACAAAATTTGAATGAGTCATGAAAGGTCTCAAAATTAATTATTTACACACTATTTGTAGTAATTTTTATGCTCTCATTTTCATTTAAGCTGTTTAATCTCGCGCTTTGAAATTTTTCGGAAAATCACAGATCCAATAAATGCTTATATTTTGCACATGCGCACGATATTTTTCGTCTAATAAGATCGCTGCCAGCTGTAACCATTATGTTAATTGTCTGACAGGAAACCAGCAGTGTAGTCAGTGGGGGGTGTCTCTGGCATGAATTGCCGGTATAGCGTCTGTGCCGCAAAGTCGCAATTATATTAATCTAGATGGCACCTTGGTCTGCTTTGCGACTGCGCATTGCGAACTACCAGAGGAAACTTGTTTAAACGGACAGTTGACTTGTGTTTTTTTGTGGCGTCGCTTAATTGAATTGTTTTGCTTTAACTGAAAGATGTTTATAGAGTACAGTAATTTTGAATGTTCTGAAGCTATTTTTGAGCAATGAAATTCTCCATGCTCTGCGTCGTTATCTTTCTAAATTCAGGAAAGTTTTAACACTGCGAGCAGCGTACCTGTCGGTTCTCGCAATTCGCGCTCGATCTTTACATTTCTACCACGTTTGTGCACATGATAACTTGGAGCAAATCAGTTTCCACATAAAATTAATGCCTTCACATTATAAATGAAAATGTCATAATTCATTACTTCTTTTGCGATCAAAATCTAATTTTCTGTTTTCTTTTAACAAAATTCAAAAAATTGCTACGATAATCTTGTAGGGCCTTTAAAAAAAAACATAATTTTTTCCCACATTTTTTCCCATATCACGTTCTGCTTGGCTTCAAATTCCATTTTCGTTTGGTTCCTTCGATTTTGAAAATTCTATAACATTGGTTATTTTTGTTCTATCAAAAAATCATGAAAATTAATTCATTGCATTTATGTCTCCAATGAAGAGCTGTCGGTAGAATTTTCAAACCCTGAAAAAGGTGGCCTCAAAAATTTGTAAAAAGCTCTAACTTTTCAAATTTGTAGCAAAAAGGGCTGGATAACGAACTCGAACTTTCTTTTTGGACCAACACTATATGAGCCAAAGCACAATCAAATGAGATTATTCTTTTGAAAGTAATCCGGTATACAGGCGACAACGACACCGACATACATAAAAATCATACCCTTCTCTTGCCCAAGTGTAAACGTTATCCACAGTGAGAAATATTCTGCAAAAATTGCATATATTTCAACAAAAACTTCAAAAAACAATTGCTCTGCTGGAGTACAAAAATAAGTTCTCTAATAGTAACAAATGAAATGGTAATTCAGCGCCGAGAAACTTTGATTTGCATAGTCATTAGATAGTTTACAACAGCGTTTCCCAAACTAGTGCCGCCAACCGGGCAAACCACTGCGGGCCCTTCGGGCCGGGCATCTGGACAGGATCCGATGCAGGATCCCCGCTACGAACAGAAGGCTACTTTCGTATACCAACCACGAATGACCCTTTCATTGTTATGAAATCACAATAACTGAAATTACAAAGACATATTCAATTATATTTTAATTAGCCGTTTGAACTTCGTGATATAATTTAAAGAAAATGAAAAACAGTATTGAGAAAAAAATTAAGGGTGAGGATCCCGCTGCTCCCGAGAAAGTGCGAAAAAAGTTTGGGGTCCTCTGCCGTACAACACGGGATATATTTCATTTAGTAGGAAAAATTTCAAGGGAATGAGAAAGATAGACAAGTAGTATGAAGGAACAATGGTTTAATCATTTATTTCAAATGTGTCCGATCAGCGCTTCATCACACTTACAATATCACTGCCGTTAGAAAATCATTTCATACTTTATTATATTTCGTTGACGTTCCTTCATTTCTTCTTTTTATGTGAGAACCGACTACTCAATCTTTTCAAATATATAATGGCACATGATTGTTTCATTTTCCATTTCATGAGTTTACGCAATTTTTCTGAAGCAGAATTATTACTTTCTACGAATGCAAACATCTCTAATCCCTCTTCTAATAACTCATTAGACATTGCAGAAGCAAGTAGTAATGCGTAGCCTTTCCTTCTGGCTTTTTCGATTGTATATTCAACACCCACTTCACCAAATTCTCCTCGCATTTTCCAGGAAAGTAGTTCGTTATTCTTCCTTGAAAATAGTCCAAGTCCTCCATTCAATCTCAACCTTGTTTTGAGAAGATTTGTTGTCATTTCTGGATGTTCCTTGTTTCGAAGAAACCACAGAGAATGGATAAGAGGCACGTAAGATTCATTAATTCTATTCACATAACATCCTTCAGGCACCCTGATAATGCAAAAGGAACACTATTAATGTTAAGTAATTTTAAATTTATAGCTCTCGGACAAATCCCATTTACTTTAGACTGGACGTCCGTTCATTTACAAATAATTCAGATAAAATATCAGAAAACAGGTAAAACTTAGGATAAATGATCAGATAACATTCATAAGCTTTAAAATATTTTGTTTTTAAATATAAAAAAAATACAGTCAGGGATCGGCAGCAAAACATCTCATACTAATATTTATGGGTTTTTGATGTATCAATTACTAAGCTTTATGAGTGCAATAAG
>NC_046663.1:26771559-26773634 GCF_010883055.1 Belonocnema kinseyi
ATACGGTTAATGTTTCGAATTAAACATTTCTCACTTTTGAATAAAATTTTTTCGAAATTGTTACATCTTGTTGCTGTGCGTGCTTTTTATCTTTACAGCAACATCTCCATAATGCAGCTTCACTTTTAAATTGTTAAATTTAAAATTCTTCAAGTTTTAAGGTTGAAATACCTAAATACGACATTCCGTGTTTCGTTTTGTCTGTAATGTCATGCGCACACAAAGCTAAATATCGAGTAGACGGTTCGTAAACTGAGAAAAATTGTAGTAAGGAAGGCTAGACATCCGAAACTCAGTACATATGTCGCTAGTTCTTTTGATCCCGCATTTTCTATTATTCATTAAAACGAGCTATTTTCTGCAATTTCAGAAATGCGCAAAGAAGTTTATTTTCTCACGCATGTACGAAGTTCGGTCAACAGTTGATCCGCTTGCCAATCGTTTAAGCCACTACGTAACTTGGCGGTTTTGTCACATTGAAATTATCGAAGGAAATAGAGAAGTACATTTTTTCTGCAGGTAGTTTTCGACTGGATAAGATTAATTTTTGTGACATTAAAAAAAACAGGATTTAATAGAGGTGCTGTAGAGGTCACTGCAGGGGGTAAATCTTGACACGTGAACATAATTATTAATGCAGGTAACGTTTACTCTGAAATCGCTAGAAAGATCACATTTCTTAGTCGATGATTGCGCATTAATAATCAATGCTAAGAACAATGTTCTAAGCGTTTGTAGTCCAGCTCAACTGAATTAGATTTGTTTATGTTAACAACTACAAGAACTGAAAATATTCTTACCGAACTTCGACGGGAGCAGAATCTTCTTTAGGGCAGAAGAAAACGTTTCCGCGTAAAACATGATCCACTTCTATCCCCTTGGTATGTTTTAAAGTTTTAAGAGCAGCGTAAATGGTGGAAATAGTGCGAGAAGAAATAACTTGAAACATAACACCTTCTCTCCATTTAATGATCCTCGATTCTGTGAGAGACTTGTGTAGCAGCTTTTCAAAGCCTTCGTGGGCAAAAGGGATCACATGATAATTTCCAAACTAAAAAATCATGTTAAGAATTAATATAAAAATAAAAATGGAAAAAAATTATTGATTATTATTAGATTCTCTTTTTAGCGAGGATAAAGACTTAGGGACTGATATATGCAATCCATTTTCAATACGAAGATACTTACAGACGATATGCCCACGAAAACGCCAGAATTATAATCTCCACTTGGGCAGTAGATTGTATGCGGCAAATTTGGTTCCTTCGATCTCCACTTAATAGCAGTTATGACGAAACTGTAATACTGAAATAATTTTTTTTGTATAATTTATGTTTAGAAAAATCATAGGTTTTGTCTACTTACTTCTAGGTTAGAAGGCCAATCTTTTTTTAATGTTTCTGCCAGCAGTGGCCATTTGTCGAGTGGTAAGGGCAGCAAAATGTCTTCAGTCTGTGTGTTTGGAACTTCAGGGTGGTTTGGTCTCACGTACTAGGAAGGGGGGGTGGAATTTTGAAGATTAATTTTGATTTTAGCAGAAAAGACATTCTAAGATTATATAGGGAACTTCAAATCAGTTAGTAAATAAGTAAAATAAATATTTAAGTATAAAAAGCGCTGTGGATAGAGAGTTCATCATATGAGGGCGTCCGAATGAAGAGAACCCGTAGCGCACGATGTTTACTGACGATAAGCAGAACAAATTTTACCTGTGTTCGGCTTGACTCCTGCTGATGAGGTTCTTTTTGATCATAAGAAACACCAGGTTGTTCATCAGGATGTCGACGGTTCGGTGGACCTAATTGCAATAAGAATTAATCAGGACTTACTGAATTTTTTATTGTGGATAAGCAAGAAAATGGTCGACTTCCTCAGTATATAAATACATATATAGGTGCATTTAGTTCGGTAAATTTTGAACATTCTGGGTCAAGGACCAACTTCCTAGGTAGAAAAGTGAGACACGTGCAGAGTTTTGATGCGGGCACTTCAAAAAACTGCTTTTCGATAGAAACTCATTAAAAACGTGACGATTGCCATAGGTCCACGTGACCTATTTTGCCTAAAAACCTAAA
>NC_046663.1:26773734-26774955 GCF_010883055.1 Belonocnema kinseyi
CAGTTTTATCAAATACGCGGTATTAAAAGAATTTGCTAAAGAGAAGTTCAACAGCATAACATTATTTTCAGACTCATGTCCGGGACAAAATAAAAACTACACGGTGTTTCATTTTTTGGTTTTATTGTCCATTTATTTGCAAAGCGAGATTAAATATGTGTTTCCAATTCGAGGCCATTCCTATTGCCAGTGCGATAGGAATTTTGGCACATATTTGCGAAAGCTGAAAAAATTAGAAAGAATTGAAACTAAAGCTGAATATGTAGAAATGATTCGCAATTCTCGTTCATCTTCATTCACAATGGTCGAGAAGTGTGAAGATCTTCTTCAGGATTTTGAAAAAGGTTTCAAAGGCAAAATACGAAAGCCAAAAAATTTCCAAATCAGCAAAGCGTTCGTTTTGCATGTTTTTCCTGATGGAAAAGTGGATGTTTTTGACAACTATGATTTGGAAAATCCAACCACTTTTTTCTTTAAACCTACGCTTAAACTAGAAAATCTTTCGAAAAGTCCTCCGCCCCGAAATGGATCAAAAGCTGCCAAAATAAAGGATGTAAAAAATCTCTTCCAGTATTTAAGCGCTAAAGGAAAAGAATTTTTCGAATCATATTTTTTAAAAGTAGAAACTCAGAATCCAGATGCCGAAGAAACTGAAGAGAGTGACGAAAATGACTAAAAGTAGTTTCTAATAAAATACTGTTTGATTAATTTATTTTCGTTCAATAATATGCATAATATTATACGTTAAGTGTTTAATAAATAAATTATTTCAATGATAATATCTTGAGTTACTGTTGTGCATTTGTTTTGGTGAGATATAAAATTCTTTAAAATCTTTTGAAATATCTTGCAGTTTCTTGAAGCTCTTAAAAATATTTTGAAACTTTAAAAATATCCTGAATTATTTCAAATTCTTTAGAACCTTATATTAAATTTCTGTAATTAATTGAAAATTCCTTGGAATCTTTTAAAATTCTCTTAAATTTTTTCAATCCTTCAAAATCTTTAGAAATACCTATAAAATTTCTAAGATTTCTAAAGTATATTGGAATTTTTTAAAATAACACTTCTAAAATTTTTTGAATTCTTTGAAATTCCTAAAAATTATAAGAGTAACTCGAAAATTCCTTGATATCTTTTAAAACATCCTGAAACATTGAAAATCTTTAAAAATCTTTTGAAATCTCTTTAAATTTTTTAAAGCTCTTGAACATGTCTTGA
>NC_046663.1:26775055-26803856 GCF_010883055.1 Belonocnema kinseyi
TAGAGTAGTACCGGGACGTCAAGCATGTTCGTTGCAGATACTTTGTTTCTCGCCGACAGTTCGGAAGACCAAATCTGTCGGATGAGACGTTTGTATCTGCTTTGCAGAGTATCCTTTATAGATGTCACATCCTGAATGCGGCTATGTGGCACGCCCAGATATGTATAAGTCTCACCAGCGCAAAGGTGTCATATGGCACTTCTATCAACGAGCTCAGGATCTTCAGGGATGCCATTAAGTTTTCCTCACTTCAAATAAACCTTGGCGCATTTGTCTAACACAAATTCCATTCCAATTTCCTTAGTATATCGTTCGACAATCCCCAGAGCTAGATGCAGTTGCTCTCTGTTTTTAGCATAGATCTTAAGATCGTCCATGTAAAATACATGAGTGACCTTGTACTTTCGATCTGCAGGTTTGCCGCACAAGTACCCGTCGGAATGGCGAAGTGCTAGAGATAGTGGCAATAATGTAAGGCAAAAGAGGAGTGGGCTCATGGTGTCGTCCTGAAAGACACCTCTCTGAAACGTGACCTTGTTAGTTGTCACACGATTTTTGCCAGATGAGAATATAAATCTCGTTTTCCAAAGCGGCATCAATCTCTCTATGCACCCAACTATTTGCGGATCAACCTTTAAGATTTCCAAAAGACCGATGATATATCTATGGGATGTAGAATCGAAAGCTTTCCGATAATCAATTCAGGCCATCGATAGGTCACGCTGGTAGAATGCTGCATCTTTGCAAACACATCTATCGATGAGCAGGTTCTTTCGACATCCGGCTACGCCTTTCTTTGAGCTTCGTTGTTCATACATTTCTTGCCACACAGGTTCAATTGCCCGAACAATCCTATCATTTAGGATAGCTGTGAATATCTTATAAAGCGTGTTCAGACAAGTTATTGGCCTGCAGTTCTTCGGGTCAGCTAAGTTGCCTATTTTCGGCAGGAGTATTGTGCGCCCTTCCACCAACCACTCTGGAATCGGCTCTTCCGACTTCGAATATGAGGCTAAAATATGGGGCAGATGCTGATGGGTTGCAGAAAACTTCTTCCACCAGAAGGTTTTGATACAATCTAGTCCCGGTGCGGAATAGTTCTTCATCCCTCTTAATACTCTTTTCACCTCCTCGGTACTAATGGGTGGGCATTCTTTATCAGGTGTTATGAGGGCAACAGATAACTCCTTGAAGCTATTTATATTTTCTGAGTCTTCGTCCAGTCTATGCTGAACTTCGTAGACTTCTCTCCAAAATACTTCGACCTCCTCTGGTTTGGGTGGGTGTTCGACAGTAACTGGAGGATCTTGGAAGAGTCGAGATGAGTCAGAGAGAAGCTGTTGATTTTCTCTGACCCATCTCTCCCTCTGCTCTAGACTTCTCTTAGCGTCAAATAGTATCCGTATTCTCTCAACAATATGCTGCCTGATGGTCAGTAGCTTTGACTTGTTAAGTGTGTGATAACGGGTTCGGAGTTCGCGCGCGAACTTTCGAACCTTGGCGGTAAAACTCCTGCCAGATGTGATGTAGTCAATCACACATTGAATCAGCCATTGGTTTTGTTTTACGGTTCGCATCGGCCAAAGTTCTCGCTGCATTATACACACAATAATTGATAGCACAGAGGTCGGATTCACCGGAAAAATGTCCACGAAGCTCGTCATTCATTTCAGCCAGATCTTTAGGCTTGAGAGAAATCTTGGTGTTGATGTTTCTCCGGGTCGTAAAGCATCGCTCTTCATCTACTGGATGCCTAACCGCGGTTGGTCTTAGTGTCGCCTCTCTTTCTTTGTTGCCAAGTTGTTCTAGATGTGGTAGAGTAGGCGTTCCGCTTACATAGCCCCTTTTACGGAGTAGTTCAGCATGGTTTCGCAGAGGTTGCTGCAAAAAGTGCGATAACTCCGGGTGTTTCTCGCACCACAGAGCATGCAGCCGTGCCATGTAACCCCGTTCACGGGCTACACTCGCATCGTAGCAGTCTAGTAAGTCGTGATTCAGTCGCTCCGTCCACCTAAAGGTCACGAGATCCCGCCGATCCATCGCATTGAATCCATTTTCATTGGCTCCCCCAGCTCTAGATTGGTCGGCATTGTTGGCCGACCCATTGTCGGGAGCCTTGCGCGTTCTGTTGTTTTGAACCGCACTTACTACAACTATGTTTGGTGTTGTCATTGTTGTTCCCACGAGAAGCTAGGGAAAGGGGTTCGTCCATCCTTGTAGAGTCCCGCATGCAAGGATAAGGCTGCTTACTCTGAGAGGTCGCCCGGTATCCCAGAGTCACCGCTCTAGAGACCACACCCAGGTGCCATTGAGCTTTCGGCATGGTTTTCACACCTCCGTATCACTATATGTAATAATTTTTCATAAATGACCGCAAAATTCTATTATCTGTACCCAAAATTTCCTTATAGTTCTTACAGTGAGTGGGCAGTTTTTCGTAAAATTTGAGCTCACAGATGTATAATTTTCATTATTCAGCTGTGACGTCACTTTTTACTCTCTAGGGAGTAAAAAGTATAGCTTTAGCCCAGATTAAAAAAAACTCGAAAAGGGCTGAAATCATCCATGTTAAAAAAAATATATATATTATAAGAAAAATAAGGAAATATACACAAATTTAACAAAATCTTACTTTAAACTGGAAATTTTTTAATACAGGATAGGTTTGCTTGAAACATGTATACGATTTAAATACTTTCTAGTACTTTTAAATGCCTTCAAATCCCTTCAAATTCCTTAAAAACCTTTCAAATCACTAGAAATCTTTTAAATGATTCGAATTTCCTAAACTTTTTTCAAATATAGTTTACAGAAAAAATACTTGATATATTCTTGATATTTTGAGTGAATAATATCAAATATTATGTAAGAAGGGGGGATAGGTTTTGAAATTTTCAAAATTATAACCTACATAAGTTAAAAAATGAAATTTGTATACAATTTTAATTAACAATTGATTTTTCATTTCCGTGAAAAATCCCAGGGATATTATGTATCTAAAGGTGTATAAAAACGTAGCAAATAACTATACACGAGGCGTTGCATGAAACAAGGTAAAATAAAGAATTTGTGTAAATATTTCCCACTTGAAAATTTTCTATGAAGCTTACTTTTAAATACGGTACCTTGGCGAACGTCACGTAGTGTATTTGCAATTATGAAGAAACTAAATTTTCAGAAGTATTAAATTATTACATACTATTTTATAAGAATCTTCAAAATAAACTCTCGATTTTGTTCCCCTTTGAACATCTTCAGCGAGAAAAATGATATTATTAAAAATTAATTTAATGAGTTAATTAATTAATTTTTCTAATTTTAATTTTAATTGATATATTATTTTATTTCATTGTATTATTAGTATTAATTTTATTGTTATTAATTTATTTATACCTTTTATTTTGATTTAAATTTTTTAAATAAATAAATACATTATTTAAAAAGATAGGTTTGAAATCATCAAGAAAAGCTGGACTGTCCAGGTCCACGTTTTACATCATGGGGACAGATGTCTTTCTTTAAAAAGAAACTGTATTTTATTAATTTAAATTACTTAGTAAATATTTTAAAATTTACTTAAAAAAGACTTATTCCAAAAATAAAATGTAATTTATGAGAAATTAGAACCATGGTTTTCTTCGCAAATTTATGGAAGTAATTTGCAATTTGCTTGTTGTAGAGTTTTTATTAAATATTAATCTTTTTCAATAAATTTAATTTAATGAAATAATTATCTCCTGAATACAATAATAAACAAAAATGAATTTTTAACAAAGAAGTTGAACATTAAATTCCAATGATGATTTTTTATCCAAGAAGACTAGTTTTCTTATTTATGCTCGTTAGAAAATATTTTTCGTTAAAATTTCACTTGTTAAGAAGTTGAAAAATTAGAATTTTTCAATTGCTTACTTATAATTTTTAAAATTTATATATTTCAACTGTAATTGCCAAACTAAAATTTATTGTTAAATTTTCATCTATTCCGATTTTTAACAACATCATCTTCTCTTTTTTATTTCATATCGTTTAATTTTTAACAAGTAATTTAGAATTTCCATTCGTTCTTAGCCAATTCAAATAATTTTTTCCATTTTTAATGATTCATTAAGTTTAAATCTTCAACCAAAATTTGATTATTTAAGGATATCTAATCAAATATTAAAAATTAAAAACAGAGTACAAAACAATATTAATTCATTTTTAAAGGAAAAAAATCAATCTAGCTCTAAAATCTTCTCGATTTTAAGGCTTGAATTCAAGAAATCATTGGCTTAATTGTTCATTTTTCAAATTTATTTTTAAGTCATTTAAATTAAAAATTATGCAATTGTCAAGTCAGGTGGGCAAGAAAAAAACTCAAAATTTTTGTATTCACTGATAATAGTAATTAATTTCAAAAAAAAATTACAGGAATTCGTGAGATTGAACAAGTCGATTAAAAAAGGTATATTTTCAAATTTTTGAATTTGAAAGAATTATTTTAGGGTAGGGTTTATGGAATTGAATAATCTTCGACGAAAAAAACTATTTTCGAGTTACAAACAAAATTTCTTTGTATTTTTTAAGGATCCTGGAAAATAAGCTATTTTTACAAAATATTCGTGAAATCCAATTTAACAGTTATACAAATACATTGATACAATTAGCAATAAAATAAACCAGGGATGATTGTTGAAACGATTATTTTCAATAATATTTTCTTTGAATAATTTTAAAATGTTGATGCTTTTTTTTATTTTTAAAGTTTTGTTCACTTTTTACGCATAATGTAATAATAGTTAATAAGATTACTAAAAATAATCTCTTAAACTAATTATTATTGTTTATAAATCCCATCTTCTGTATTAATATTAGCTAGTTCCGGTTTTTTCTGAAATTTTTGCCTTCATGTCAACTTTTTACGTCGTAAGATAATCATAATTAATATTTGACATGCATAATTATTTAAAAAATTTATTTTAGTTTATAATAATCTTCTCTCAGAGTAATGCTAGAAATTTGAGGTTGTTTTTTAAATATCTGTTCCATTTCGGAAAGAATTATATTCACAAAAAAGAGAAAGATATTACAGAAATACAATGAATAATAAATTGCGCAAATAATCATGTAATAAATTATTGAAACAGTTATGTTTGTTAAATTAATTGTTACATGGATCTAACTAAAAAATTGAAGAAAAAAAATTAATTCGGAAAAGGCCGCGACTTTTCAACTCGATTCTAAGCAAACACTGCTAAACACATTAATAAATTGTTTAAAAATTGTATTTATGCATCTGATTATGAAAAGATAATATTCTTCTTTGTATTAGAAACAATTAGTATGAAAAAAAACTGCAGAAATAACGTATGAGGTTGAGATTTAAAAAGTAATTATTTTATTATATTTCATTTTCATTTTCATTTTCATTTTATCAGGCCGAAACCATAAAAAAAATTATTTTATTTTTATTTGAAAATATATATTTTTAAGTTTCAAATTTATCTACTTGTTTGAAAATGGAACTACCAGGTCGAAAAATTATTTTTTGACCAAAGATTCTTTATTTTAATTGAAAAAATTCAATTGAAAAGTTGACCATTTTGTTAAAAATTAATTTTTAAACAGTATATTTTACTGTTTTATTTTTGGCGAAAATTTTGTCTTTCTTTGTTTAAAATGAATGTATTTTGTTGAAAGCCTTTTTTTGTACGACATTAAAACACTTTCTTAAAAATGCATCTCCTTAATTGAAAACTAAACCATTTCGTCAAAAATTCAACGTTTCATTAGAAAATAGATTTAACGCTTTCACGATGATTCATTTTGAATAACAAAAGATTCGACGGTTAGTTAAGAAATTATTATTCTCGGATAAAAGTTTAACTGTCTTCTTAAATATTTGTGTTATTTTGTTAAAAACATTAAACTTTCAAACCAGTTTTTGTTTGACCTTTTTTGTAAATTAAATATTAAACTACTTGATGAAAAACTTAAGTATATTCTTGAGAATTCGTCCCTTTCGGTAGAAAATTAATCTTCGTGCTTGGAAAATCATTTTTTTGTTGAAAGTTCAATCATTTTGGTGGAAATTAAATTATTTCCTTGAAAATTAATCTATGTCAAAAAAATTTAATAAAATATTATAAAAATATTATGAAGAATATTTTTCCATCTTTAATTAAGAAAGGTACACCAAAATTCCACCACAAATAGAGTAATTAAATTTTGAATTGAAAGAATTGATTTTTAATGAAAAAATAAACGAATTTTTAATAAAATGGTTAAATTTTTAATGTAGGAAATACATTTCTAACTAAAAACCGAAAATGTAAATTTTTAATAAAAAGGTTAATTTTAAACCAAAAAAGATTAGTTTTTTACTCGTTAGTTATATGTTGAACTAAAAATGATGACATTTATGCAAAAAGAGATGAATTTTCAATGCCAAAGATGAAATTTCCATACAAAGGTTGAATTAAAAGAAAAATGTCAGTCAAGAAACAAAGAAATTTTCAATGCAACTCCTATACTTTTAAAAATTATTTAAAAATAGGATGACTTTTTAACAAAATTGTTAAAATTTTAACGAAACGATTAGGTTAATTTTTAGTCAAATAATTAAATTTTCATCCAAGATGATTAATTTCAAACAAAGAAAATTAAGCTTTTCCGAAACGGGACAAATTTTCAACAAATTGCAACAATTTTCAAACTAACATAAATTAAAAAATTTTGAAGCTAAAAAATATAAATTTTTATCCAGAAATATAAGAGATAAATTTTTATTTAAAAAAGCCACAGAGATCAATTTTGAACTGAAATTATATATCTTCAAAAGGAACAGTGATTCTTTTATCAAATAGTTGAACTTTCAAACAAGTAGTTGAATTATTACTTTGCAAAGATGAGTTTTTAATCAAAAATGTAATAGTAGACACTTGAACCTAACAGAATTTTTAAATTTAAAATGTTAAAAAGTTAAATAAAAGCAGAAAGAGGAATTTTTATGAAAATACATTTTAATTCGATTCTTAAATATATTATATTCATGCTGAAGCGAAACCTCGTTAAAATTCCGTATATCAAATAGTCTTTAAAGAAAGTGACTGAATGCGAATTTTTAGAAATGAGCTGCTTAGGAGCTCGAAAAAAATTACAACTGACTATCAAAGATTTTATTTGTATATTTGTTTTTATTTACCACGTTCCTCAGAGTAGACAAAAACTAAATAATATCTCGTTTTTTGTGTCATTCATCTTGCTGTTTTTTTAATATTTTTCAGCAACTTTGTTCTTGCATAGATAAAATCTATATACATAAAAATCCCATGTCACGATGTTTGTCGCCACTAAAATCCGAAACTACTCAACCGATCTTGATGAAATTTTGCATACTGCGTGTAATTTGGTCCAACTTAGAGTATACGATACTACTCATCTCATTTAATTACCTCAATATTCTGTTATTGCAAATTAAATGTTTTTATTTGTGTGCTTCATAATTTTCCAACAGATGGCGGTGTAAGCTAGTTTGTGGACCAACACTTCAACATTTTACGTATCTAGGTTGGGTAAGCAGCCAAAAGATGGCGCCAAATTCAAAATAATTGCAAATTGTATTTATTTTATTTTTTTAAGTCTAATAAACCTAATTTTATAATTTTATTTCTTTAATAAATTAAATTGTAACTGTTTTTGAGAAGAAAATATAAAAAAGTTTAGATTTGAAAAAGACCTGTTTCGAAGTCAGATTTATAATTCCTTTACAAAATTCCCTGTTTCGATTCAGAATTTAATTTCTTTCCAAAAATTCTCTGAAATTTTTGAATTTTGTTACAATTTTTTGAAATTTTCTAATCTTTCAAAATACGGCGAAATATTTAAAAAGAACAAAAAAGGCTCCTAGATATCCTTGTGATATCTTTGAAATCACTTGAATGTTTCAAACATTTCTAGAAGTTGTGAAATCCCATAATTTCGTTTAAATTTACTATATACTCCTTAGAAATACTTCTTATTAAACGAAATTTAAAAGGTATTCTTTTTAGTTAAAAGCGTTCCAAATAGAATATCTTAAAATTAAAAACTATTTAAACGTAAAGCTTCTGGAATTTAAAAATTTTATGTTATCATTGCATGCGAAAAATTCTAATTTAACATAAAAATTGATTAGAGAAATTTTATTGAGGTAAAACGTTCAATTTAAAGAATATTTTCACTGTAAAAAAGGAAAAGTTTTCAATTGTAAACCTTTTAAATTAAGGCATTCAAAAATAAACGTGGACAATAGGAAGTAATGGAAAATGAAAAATATAAAAAGTTAAAAAATACGTAACTACGTAGGAATTGTAATATTAATACTTTCTTTATTTGCAAAGCTTCAACATTCCTAAGTATCATGAATAAAAATAAGACGTTTAAAAATGAGCACTTTTTAATTTGTTTAATTGTAATGTTTAAAATGTATCTATTTTAACTTTAATTGAAAAATTAAAATTTAGCATAAAACGTTTATCTATTTTAATAACTTTATTGCAAATTAAAAATGAAGAACAGTATAAACAAATATTCATACATATTTTAAACGAAAAAATTTAATTTACTTCTAAAATCTTCTCGTGTTCTATTCTTGAATCTAAGGTACCAGGGGCTTCATTGTTCATTGTTTCAAATTTATTATTATATTCACTGATGCTAAAATTGAAAACTTTCTTTAAATTAACGAAAATTTAAACATTCCTCACCATTGAGCAAGTAGATTGAAAATTTTTAAATCTTAAATTTCAAAATTAAAACAAAAAGTTTAACTAAGATCTCTGGAAGTGAATAATATTAGGCTCAAGAAAAGAAAACCTCTTCTTTGGAATATAATATTTAAAAAAGGAACTAAAAATGCAATTTTATTAATTTTTACCTAAATCTGACAAAAAGGTAATTAATAGTCATTATTTATAATAATATTTTTTTGATATGATGTTACAAAAAAGCAGTTTTTTCCCAAAATTTTCACTTTTGGTCCACTTTTTAAATAGAGAAAGGTAATAATTAATTCATGTTAACAAAATATTTTCTTAAAACAATAATTAATTATTATTTTTAATAATATTTTGTTTGCATACGGTTGCAAAGTTGCTGTTTTTTTCAAAGCTGTTGTTTAAAAAATTTCTTGCTATTGTTTATTTCATATATTCCTATAATTTAAAGTCAAAGATTAAAGAAAAAACAGTAACTTTCTAAGAATTACCTAATACAAGATATAGGTTTAAACAATGATAGATTGTTGAAATTATCATGTTTATCAAATTGAATTAATTATTACCTCAATATGTAAATAGTGGACAAAAGTTGAATATTTAAGAATAAACCTCAAGTTTCTGGCGCCATTCTGAGAGAATATTGTTATAAATAATAATAATACGTTTAAACAATTACTTTATTAAATTTTATCAATACTTTCTGGGTCATACTATTGGAGACAATACTTGCAAATAATAATAAATTATTGAAATAATTATTTTTGTTAAATTGCATTACCTTTCATCTCGTTCTTAATTAGATGTGGGAAAAATGTTAAATATTTCAGAAAGAATCGCAACTTTCTCACATTATTCAAAAAGAATATTATTAAGAATCGTAAAAAATTATATAAACAGGAAATTTTGTGTATTAAATATAATCGATACTTGTCTCGATCTAGCTCAAAACTTGAAAATAAGTTGAAAATTTTTGAAAAAACCGCGACTTTCGAAATTAATTATAGAAAAGAAATTTGCAAAAGCGGTAAAGAAATTAAGACAATTCATTTAAACATTTAATTAACAGAAGATAGTAGTATTTTCTGTGTTAAAAGCACTTTATGTGGAATAAAAACAGCCACAAAAAAATTTGCTTTTGGAACCTCTAAATATAATTTTATTTAGAAGAAATCTTATTAATTTTTATTTTGCCTTCGAACAAAATTTAAGGCGATATGCATGAAAATGCAAAAAAAAAATAATTCGAATACATCTTTGGATCACATTATTACACCACAAAAATCGTATCTATTTGAACAAGAAATTTAGAAAATCTCAATCCTAAAATTTAATTTATTTGGTATATTGTGAATTTTTCATTGTCAACATGTGTAGACAATATTAGAACTTCCGGGTTACTTTATCAGTAACGTACGGAATAATGTCACAATTATATTTGAATTATGATTAGAGTCTGAGTAAAGATTTTTTTCATGTCTTTGATGCGATGAAAAATATTAACTAGAATATTTTTTATGTGACAATTTTTTTTAACGATGCAACCATTTTACCACTATTTTGCAAAAATGACACTAATACTACTATTTTTTCAAATTACCTGCTAATGCAAATATTTTTTCACTTTGCCTGCAAAAATATTTTCAATTTTTTTATGTAAATGGCTAAAATAACATATCCGCCATTTTAAAAATTAAAATTTTGTAAACTTTCAGAATCTTTGAAATTTCTTAAATTAAACTCTTGTTTGTTTATTAAAAAGTTATCAATAAATCCTTTTACAAGACGATTCTAAAATTGTTCAAAATCAAGCAATTTACAGATTTAAACGTGAAAAATTAAACTATTTAAATTTGAGAGTCTTAGTAGTTAAACAAATCTAAGAATCCATTTGAAATTTTATGAACTATTTTCTATTTAAAAATAACTTGCATTTAATAGATCCATAATTATTTGCTATTATTAAATCTCAAATCGTATTTGAATATTGTTTTGTTCTGAAATATTTGATTTTGAAATCATGTAACTAGACAATTTTTAAGTTAGAAAAAGAACATTTTTTTAAATATTTATCAATATTTTACTTTTTATTTGAAAAAAAGAAATTGTAAATAAAATATTTAAAATTAAATTATTTGAAATTGAAGGGTTTAAAATAGAAAACTATAAATAATATATTTATAATTGAAGGCTTTTATTTTTTAAATATTATTTCAGTCTATAATATTACATTTTAAACAATTTCATTTGGAACTTTTTAATTAAGAAAAAGAGAAATTACTTAATATTTAGAAACAGCTGACTGTTAATTTTTAATCAGTAAATATAAACTAAATATTCAAAACTAAACAAAAAAAAAACGAAACTTTGAACTTTAAAATTTCGATTGCTCCATTTAGAACAAAGATAATTTTTAGGTCAAATTCTTGGATTTTCGTATACAAATAATAATTAAGCACTTCTTATTATTAGAAAAAATCGCAGAATTTTTCGGAAGTTTTGAAAAAATTCAAAATTAATTTAAAATTTGAATGACGGCCTAATTTGAAATCAAATGTAGATTTTGGCAGATTTCGAACAAAAAGTTTCAAAGCTTCTTAAGAATTTTAAAGTGAGTGTAAGGTATTCTTAATTTTGCTAAATTTAAAAAAAAAAGGTTTTAAGGTGTAGTTCGAATAATTTTACACGACGTTCAGAAGTTCTGAAAAAATAAATTTAAATTTTCCACAGCATGTAAATGTTTCATGATTTTAAAACAATATTTTGAATCATTTTAAAGATTGTGAATAATTGTGAATGATTGAATCATTTAAAAAATTTTAAATAATTTTTAAGGTAATTTCAGTGCATTTTATTAAAAAATGTAATCGTTTCTTTTTTAACGTATCTAGATAAAAATTTCTTAGAATTACACCATTAAAAAATTTTTTAATGCGTTGATTGATTCATTCACTTAGAGCATTGAAAATGATAACTTGGATTTATATTTTTGGAACCGAATGCATTTAATTTTAAATTGTTCAGTTGAAAGATATTGAAAAGCTTCCATTTAACAAGTGAAAATTATTAAGCATTCAAATACCTGATTTTTAAATGAATAAATGGTTAAACTTCAATTTAAAAAATTTTTAATTTTAGAGTTCTACTTTGACGGCCTTAAATTGCAGTTCATTTTTCATCACTTGAAATTGAAAAATTGTTGGCACTAGAGTGTAACAACAAATCTTTAAACTGTTCAATTCATACAAATTTCTAATTTCAGATTTTGCAGTTTCACAAGATTTTATTTGATATTCTTCAATTGAAAAGTTTTCAAAGCTTTCATTTTGTACGAGTACATTATTCAGAATTTTATTAAAAAATGTCCCAATTAAAAGTTTGCTTACGTTTAAATTTAAATGTTAAAATGAAACAGATTTTGAAAGAATACCAAGAATTCCAAAAATTTAAAGAAATTTTTGGTATTCAAAGGATGTCAAACAGTATTTCAAGATTCTATAAGATAGAAAGAAATTCGAAAAAAATTGGAGAGTTTTCTAAGGAATTTAGAGGATTTGAACATTATTTAAGGAAGTTTATTATATTTCACTGAATTTTATTAGATTTGAACAATTCCAAGTGATTTTAATTATTTCAAGGAATTTCAAGTCTTTCAAGATGATTTAAAGAATTAAAAAAAAATCGAAAATTTCAAGGAGTTTTAGAGGCTTTCAATAGAATTTACAGAAAATAACCTTAATTTCTTTCAGGGGGTGAAAAACCCGTTTGCATGGGAAAGGGAAGTGTTTGTGGAAATAGAATTTTGTTTGTTTAGTTTTTATCAGGATTATACGGAGTAGGATACATTTTTGACTAGAAATTTTAAAGTCGTTGGCTATTATGCACCCCGGAATTATACAACAGCTGTATCAGTATTTACGTTTATTAAATCGAATACTGTTGAAGTAAATTACATGATTTGGTATTTGACATGTTACTACTAATAATTTAATAATCACAGTTAAACTTAGATTTAGTGATCCTCTATTTAATGTGTGCAGATATTGACGTCCAGCGGAGAGCGTCCAGCAGACGTCCAGCAGGAGGCTTCAGGAAAACGCAAATAAGCATGATAGCGTGCTCAAGTCGAGCAGCAATGGGTCTCCAATACCAACTAAAGCCGATCGGACTGATCGGACTTATCGGATTATTTCGTGCGATCAGCTATTGACAGCAGCGCCATTTGACACACGACACGAATCGTCAAGCTGAGCACAAACTGAGTAACTCGCCCAAAATGGGACATTTACCTTACGTAATTGAAAAAAAAGTTGTTCAAAAACGATAGGTCGTAAACCCCCACCATTTTTTCGGAATTTCGAAAAAATATTAGGTTGGATTTCTTTCAACGCTGAACATCACTATTTATTTCATCTAAAATTTTCGTGACTATCTTCTTATAATATTTTTATTTATGTTTTTATTCATCTTATAGCTTGAACCAGAACTTAACATTTTTTTTTTATTTTAATCTTGGCAATGAATTTAATTAATAACTTGAATTTGAACTCATATTTAAGTCTGAACTTGAAATATCCATTTTTAAACTGGACTTAATACAGGATTTCGAACATTTTTTTGAAGCTGTGTCCCTTCTTAAATTTAAACACTTATTTGGAACTCAATTTTAAGTTTTTATCAGTACTTGGTTTTAAATTAGATTTTGAATTTTTATCAATGCTTGATTTTGAACTTCATTTAAAACTTTAAATAGAATTTCTTCTTGAATTTTAAGTTGACTTAAACCTTGAACTTTGGAATGTCGAATGTATTCTTTCATTCTTTATTTTTATTATTTTAATATATTTTTCTATTTTTTGTTTGAATTCTTCTTGTGTTTTCGTTGAATATAATTTAAATGCAGCATTTTCGCTACTGAGATGTAATGATAGTCTATTTTTGCAAATATGTAAATTTTGTATGAAACTATTTATTGCAATTTCAAGATTTCTGATTAGATGAAAGAATTTAATTGAAATTGATCAAATGATTACGTCAACACACTGTCATTTAACAATCTTGAATTAAATTTAGGATTTATAGAGCTCGATGTGGACTCGCAAAACTGGGTATAGTTGATAGTAACGCTTCTAGGTTAACGCTTCCTCTTATCCGTCTCTACTTCTCCCACCGACTGACTTTTAATCCCTCTCCCCTCTATCTTTCCTTCGCTTCTTCCACTTCTCTCTCTCTCTCTGTCGCCACTCTCTCTCTCGTTCTTCCATCTCTCCCCACCTATCGCTTATGCTCGCTCGTTCTCTCTCTCCCATTATTCGCTCTTACACTTACACTGGGACTTTGTGAGTATTCGCAGTGTTTCCTCCTACAATTTTACTTTACCTTTTTTCTCTTACCTCTATTCTCATTTCCCCTTCCCCTATTCCCTTTAAAAAATTTTCTTTTCGCCTTTCTTATTTCCCCCTTTCCTTTTCTTCATTTTTGTTCACCGATCCCCTTTCCTCTTTTTTCCTCTTGATTCACCCCCTTTCTCATTTTCCCTTTGCCCCTTCCCCGTTCTCTAAACTTCTTCTCTTTCCCATGCACCCTTTTCATTTTAATTTTCTATTGTTCCCTTTTACCATTTCCCCCCCTTTCCTTTGCCCTTTTCGACTTTTTCTTTTCACCCTTCCCCTTTTTTCATTTTACCTTACCTTTTTCTTTTTCCCATTATCCTTGACAGTCCTTCCTTTTCCTTTAACTTTTCGCTTTTACATTTACCGTTTCACACTTTCACATTTCTTCTTTTTCTTTTCCATTTCCACTATTTTTAATTTCCTCGTTCCCTCTACCATTTTCCCTTTCTCATTTCCCCCGTTTAATTTTTTCTTTTTATTTTTCACCGTTTGAGGTGTTACCCCTTTCCTTAACGTACTCTCTTACTAACTTTCCCTTTTACTAATTCCTTCACGTTATTTCCTTTCCACTATTCTCATTTTTCTTTTCCCTTTACATTTCCCCTTTTCACCATTTCGCCTTCCTCATTTCCCCCTTTCCTTTTTCCTTTTCGCCTTTATTAGTCCCCTATCGCCTTTTCACCTCTATCTTTTCCCTCTTTTCCATTTACTCGTTTTCTTTCCCCTTTTTCTCTTTTCCATTTACCTTTTTCATTATATTTTTCTCTTTATTCCTTACATCATTTCCCCCTTTGACTTTTCCCTTTTCACCCTTTCTCATTTTATCCTTCCTAGCTCTATTCCCTATTCCCCTTCAAGATTGTCATTTTCCCTTTTCCTTTCTCCTTTTAACATTCGCGTTTCACATATTGCCTATTTCCCCTTTTCCTTATCTATTTCTCCTATCTTTAATTTCTGCGTTATTGCTACCGTTTTTTACTTTCCCATTTTACCGTCTATTCTTCTCTTTCTTCTTTTCCCTTGAACTTTTCACCTTTAGGCCTTTAGCCTTTCCCCTGACTTACTCTCACACTTACTTTTCTCTTTTTGCTATTTTCCTTAACCTTTTCCCCGTTTCACTATTCTTATCATCGATTTTCTCTTTCCAATTCCCCTTTTTAATTTCCCCTTTTCAGCTTTTCGTCTTTTTCATTTACCCCTCTTCTTCCATCTATTCGCCTTTGCCAGTCTCCTTTCCCCTTTCACATCTCGCGTTTGCCCTATCCCTACTCCGCCTTTTTACCCTCTTTCGGTTTCCCGTTCTCTAACATTATTCTCTTTCTCATGCAGCCTTTCTATTTTATTTTTTCCTTCTTCCTTTTACTAATTGCTGCGTTTCACTTTTTATTTCTCCCTTTTTCCGTTCCCTTTTCACGATTTCCCTATCCACATTTTATCCTTCCCCTTTCCTATTTCTCATTCCCCTTCACGGTTCTCCTTTTTCCTTTCCCCTTTCACCTTACCAGTTTCATGCTTTCCCCTTTTCCTTTCTTCATTCCACTATTTTTACTTTCCTCGTCTTCTTTACCCTTTTTTTTCTTTCATATTTTTCTCCATTCATTTACCTCTTTTTTCTTTCCCATTTACCTTTTCACCTTTTGAGCTTTCACACTTTTTTCTCCCTTGCCTTCACTTTTATCATTTTCTTTGAACTTTTTCCTTTTTGTCCATTCTCATTCCCCTTTCACCTTTCTATTCCTCATTCACACTTTTCTCTTTTCAACTTTTCGCCTTTCTTATTCGCCCATTTCCCTTTTCATCATTCGACTCCACCGATCACCTTTCTGCCCTTCACCTCTCCCTTTTCATCTTTCTCATTCACTCTTTTCCTTTCCCCTTTTTCGCTACCCGTTTCCTAAACTTTTTTTATTTTCCATTTACCCTTTCCATTTTATTTTTCTCTTTCTCCCTTTCACCATTTCCACCTCTTCCTTTTCCCATTTCATATACTTTTTTACCTTTCGGTTTTCAAACTTTCCCCCTTCACATTTTTTCCTTCACTTTTCCTATTACCCATTTTCCTTGACCGTTCTCCTGTTCCGTTTTCCTTTTCCCTTTCCAAATTTACACTTCACCAATCCCCTTTCCCCTATTTTTAATTTTCCCCTTCCCTTGAACCTTTTTTCTTTTTCTATTTTTCCCGCTTATTTTGTTTCTTTTGTCTTTACCTTTTCTTCTTTCACTCTTTACCCTGTTTCTATTTTTCATTGTTCCCGTTTATTTTTCTCTTTTCCCTTTACCTTTTCACCGTTTAAACTTTCACTCTTTTTTCATTACATTCTTTCATTTTTCCTTTTCGTAAATATTTTATGATAAATAAGTTCAAAGAAAATCCATTTGAATTCCAATCAAATGAAGTTTTAATTTATGCCGGGCGTCCAACGGCGGCGCACATGTTTTCATTTAGACATCTGTGCGCTTTTTAATATAAATCATGGGCCGTCAATTTTTCATAAATCATAACATTTGCTGAGAGTAAGTTATTTTGAAGGATTTCCACATTAAACATCGGCATTCTCGCTTGTCTTATCTGCTGTGTACACAACGTCAATGTTTTACATTCCCACAAAAATAAAAAAAATTATATGAGTTTCAAGATTAGAAAATATCTTTAAAAATACAAAAAAATTATTTTTCTGATATGTACGAAAATTTCAATTAAATTTTTACTAGTTATGAAATATATCTCAAAATTTTCCTAATAAAATCCTAAATCAGTACCAAATTTTTAAAAATTAGATCATTTTCAAAATGATGAAATTTTTATTTTTAAGATATTTGTAAGTTTCAACATAAAATGTTCTAAGTAATTCATAATTAAGTAGACTAACTTTGTTGGGATATTTTAAAAGTGCACAGAAAAGGCTATTTTCGGATCTGGCTTCATTTATTTTTCTTAGAAACTTGTGAAAACAAAAATATCATTGTTTAAAAAATTCCACCAGGAAGTCATTCGTGCATGGTAAGATGGTATTATTCTATGTGGCCTAGTTTTCCCCTTTTTAGGATGAATAGTCTAAATTTTTAAGATTTGATTGGAAGAAAGCTGGAAAATGGAAGGGATTATTTTTTCGTCCCTTTTTTCATTGCAAGATCGGAGAGCATAAATTCAAAATTAATGCCCTTCTTTTCGCAGTTCTTAAAAAAATATCTAATTACAGTTTTTTTTCTGAAGAATGAAAGTCCTCCTCGCAATTTGTGCTTCCGGCGCATTTTTTTCTTGGATAATTTGTAACAACGTCAACCCCGAAGACCCCGTGTAAGTGCTAATACTTCCAATATTTGACAACATTTTCTATTTTGATTAATTATATTTCTCTGTTAAAAATTATATTTTATTAAATAAATTAATGTTATATTTACAGGTTTGCTACAAAATCCCAATTTTAAATTTTCCTTAATTTCTCTGTCTTTTATCCGACTTAAGAAGATTTGGGAGGGGAATTGAAAGATTTTTCAAAATAATTTTCTTTTCACTTCAAACAGAAATATTACATTTTCGATAAACAAATATGAATTTTTTACCAAGTAGTATATTTAAAATTTAATTTCAAATTTCACTTGCAGGTTTGAGCGCGCTCGCGTTTTTTGAATGTCGCGCTTCGCTTTTTATGTTTGATAATCTCGCGCTTCGCATTCATATATTTATTCTTTGAAGTAAAGTTAGCATGTTTTAAGGTAACTTTAATTACCCGAAATTCCATTTCAACTATTTTTATAAATGTCGGGATATTTATAGATTTTTGGTAATGTATGGTGATACTATAGATAAATTATTGTAATTTACCATAAATTTTCGAATATTCAATTAAAAAATTTCTATGAATTTTCACCCATCTGTGAAATATTTTGGCCATTTATGGTAATATTGCTGGTCCATATGGTAACTACAAATAAATGACCTGAAATTCCATTTTAAACATTTTTATGAATGTCAGGAAATTTATGCATTTTTTGATAATTTGTAGTTTATTGCACATAATTTATGGTAATTCAGTGGGCACAAAATTTAGCGACGTCTTTACGACATCGTTACGACATCTTTACGACATCTTAACGACATCGTATGCCCATGTCGTTTCGAAGTCTTTGCGATATCGTAAAGACATCATCAGATCATGCGACTAATTTACGATATTGTAAAGACACCTTAACGACATGGGCATAGGATGTCGTAAAGTTGTCGTAAAGATGTCGTAAAGATGTCGTAAAGACGTCGCCAAACTTTGTGTCCACTGGGAATTTACCATAAATTGCCCAAAATTCCATTTAAAAATGCCTATACATTTCAGGAAATATATGAGAATTTTCAGCCACTTATGACAATTTTACAGGTAAATATGGTAACTTAACATAAATGACCCAAAATTCAATTGTACAATTTTTTATAAATGTCCGGAAATTTATAGATATTTTGGTGATTTTATGGTAATTTGCAATAGTTGTCCAATATTCAATTTGAAAATTTGCATAAATTTTCGGACATTCATGGGAATGTTCGGTTATTTAAGTTAGTTTTACAGGTAGATATGTTAACCTACCATAAATTACCTAAAATTCCATTTAAAAATGAAAAAAAATTTCTGTAAATTTATTTAAATTTTCGGTCAGTTATACTGATTTTACAGGAAAATATGGTAACATAGCATAAATTACCCAAAATTCAATTGTTAACATTTTTATACACTTCCGATAATTTATGAAATTTTTTGGTATTTTATGGTAATATTACAGAGAATTTGTGGTAGCTTACCATAAACTGTCAACAATTTAATTAAAAAATATTTATAAATTCCGGAAATTTATGGAAATTTTCAGTCGTTTATGACAAATTGTAAATATTTTTATAAATTTCCAGAAATTTCTTGGTAATTTATGGTAATTTACCATAAATTAAAGGTAGAGTTAAATTAATTTAAATTAAATTAAATTAAGAAAAAAATTAATTAAATTAAATTAATGATAAAAAATTAATTTATGGTAATTTACCATAAATTTCCCAAAATGCAATTTCAACTTTTCTATCAATTTCTGGAAATTCCTAGAAATATTTTGTCATTAATGGCAATTTTACAGTCTTATATGGTAATTAAACATAAATGACCCAAAATTCGGTCTCAAACATTTTCGGTTATTTATAGTAATTTTACTGGTAAATATGGTAGCTTACCATAACTTACCTAAACTTCAAGTTTAAAGATTTTCATAAATTTCCTGATATTTAATTTTTTAGTGATTTATGGTAATATTACATGACAATATATTAATACAAAATTAGGAAGTTTTAAATGAAGAAAACGAATTTTAAACAAAGTAAGTCAGTTTTCAACTAAAAACGTAGACTATAGAGCAGAACTCGCATAGTTATATTTTCATATAAAAAAATTAGTTTTTATTACAAAAATTTTAACCAAATTAATCTGTTTTTAAATGCACTGATGAATTTTTAATTAAAAAAAAAGAATTATCAACCAAAAAAAATTTTATAAAAGAGAATAACATTAGGTTTCAATTAAAGAAATAAATGCTCCTTCAATAATGAAATAGATCATTTTTAAATTCAAATATTAATTTTCATTTAAAAAAAAAACAGAATGTTTGAAAAGTTAGCTCAATTTTCAAAAAAAAAAAAATCAATTTAGAAACAAACAAAAATTTGCAAAATAGCTGAATCCTCATACAAATCTCACTACGTTTCAACAAAATAATTGAATAAAATAAAATTGACTGTCAGTAAAAAATGAGATTATATAATTATCGGTTGATGAAATTAAATGTTAATAAAAAACGAATTTTTAACAAAAGATAAAGAAAAGAAAGAAATTAAACAGTTAAATTTTAAGTTGAAATTTGTTTTAAAACTAAGAAAAAAAATGTTGGACAAAATAGTTTTTTAGCTTGAAAATTTAATTTCTAGCAAAAAAGATACATTTTGTACCAGGAAGATTAATTTTTCACTAAAAAAATCATTTTTAATGAAGTAAATGAATTTTCTACAAAATAGTTGCATCTGCATCTAAAAAGGAAAGATTTATGAACAAAAAAATTAATTAGTAAATTTTTTAGTTTAAAAAAAGTTAATGTATAATGAAAAAGTAAATTTTCAAAAAAATACATAAATTTTCATTCAAGGAATTTTAACGATAAAAATGTAAAAATGCAACGTTTCATAAGATATTCTGATTCCTCTCACTCTCTCTCTCTCTCTCAAATCGTCTAACGTTATTTTTAAATAACACCTTAAGTCATCCAATTATCAAAAAAATGTAAACTTTGAACAAAAAATGGAATAATGAGTTTAAAAAAAGTTGAATATAAATGTATGAAGATAAATTTCACCCAAAAAAAAATTTAGAAAATTTTATTTCCCCCTAAAAAGATGAATTTTCACATGAATATTTAAATTTTACGTAAAAAAGAAAGAAGCATTCGCAATTTTAACGAAAAGATATAAATTTCCTATTGTAATCAATAAACTTCTCAACAAATTAAATAAACTTCTAAACAGAAAAATAATCTTTTTACCGAGAAAGTACATTTTTGACCAAATAAGTGGAAATATTAACAACATATATGAATTTCAAACTAACCAAATGTATCTTTGCCAAAAAAAATAACTTTCGAGAAAAATAAATAAAACAGGTAAGTTTTAAGATAAAAAATTAATTTTCATTTAAAGAATAAATTTGTAACTTAAAATATCAATTTTCAACAAAGAAAATTATTCTTTTATTTAAAAGACACGAAATTTTAACAAAACACATGAGTTAAAAAAAATAGTAGGATCTTCATAAAAAAACATGTATTCTTAAACAAAGAATTGAATGGTTGAATTTTTGACCATAGAAATTAATTTTTCACCAAGAAGATACATTTTCAACCCATAAGATTAATTTCCAGTGAAAAAATAGGATTTCTTAACCAAAAGGTTCAATCTTAATCCAAGTTATTAATTTCCGACGAAAAGCTTAATTGTCATTGCAAAATACATTTTTTTTACCAAAAATGGAATAGTTATATTTTCAGTTGCACAAATGTATTTTTAACTATAAAGAACGAATTTTTAAACCATTGAAATGAATTTCAACCAAACAGATGAATTTTAGAGAAAAATATTAATAAACTACTACAAATGATGATTTTTCAACAAAATGTAGGAAATAATAATAAAAATTTTCTACAAAATAGTGAATTTTTGAGCAAAAAAAAGCTTTTTGGACTAAAACCATAAAACAGTTAATATAACAAAATAGGAAGAGTCTCATTTTCAACTAAAAGCAGTTCAATCAAACTTCAAATTACGAATTTTTAACAAAAAATTTGATTCCTCAACCGAGAAAGATTTCTCAGTCAATGCGGAAAAAAACTTCGCTTCAAAATGATCCGTTTTCATGTCAAAAAGAGAAACTTTCTACAAAACAGTTGGATTTTTCTACCAAAAATATAAATCTTGAACAAAGAAAAATAATTTTAAACCCAATGATAGAACGATTAATTAATTTTTTAATGATTAATAAAGCAATAAAAGTACTAACTAAATGAAAAGTTTTTCAACGACAATTAAAAGACAGTCTATCCCTTAGCGTTGAACAGATTATCTCGGATCACCGATCAACAGATAGTCCTTTCTGGCATGACAACCAACTCTTCTTCATAGATCCACCTGGACATAAACTCTGTTCCTATCATACAGATAGACCAGTAGTTTGCGCTATTATAGGTATTCAAATAATTTTCATTATTTTCTTTCGCATTAGAATTGTCTTGATTTTTAGAAAATTAAGGGTTTCGTAGTCTTGGGAAGAAGCCCTTATAGTTTCGGTCAGGTGTGCGTCCGTCCGTCGATCGTACCTTTCTCCAAGAAGGGGTAGTGAGCAGAAATCCTAAATCGTAAAACACAACTCACAGTCAACAATATTCAACTTGCAACTCACATTCAACAGCTTACAACTTAGTTTACAACTCACAGTTTACGACTCACAGCTTATAACCCACAACTCAGGGAACTCAGGGAAGTGATAGGAAAGAAGCTGGGAAAAGTGAGGGGTAGGCTAAACTCATAACTCACAGGTCACAACTTTCAATTTACAACCTAAACACAAACTCGCAATTCACAACTCACATTCCACAATTGAAAACTCAGTTCACAACTCACATTCTACAACTCACACTTCACACCCACCAACTCAGGGAACTAAGGGAAGGGATGAGAAAGAAACTGGAATAAGTGAGGGCAGCGCTTAACTCATAACCGACAGCCGACAACTCTCAATTTACAACTCGCAGGCACAACTCCCAATACACAACTCACATTTCACAACTCAAAACTCAGTTCGCAAATCACAGTTCACAAATCACATTTGACAACTTACAACTCGTAGTCCACAAATCACACCTCACAACTCAGGGAACTAGGAGAAGTGGTAAGAAAGAAATTAGAAAGCAAGGGGAACGATAAATTCATAACTCGATGCCCACAACTCACAGCTACATCTTTAAACTCTCAACTCATAACTCACATTCCACAACTCAAGTTTTAGTTAAAAAATCATATTTTATAAACCAGTTCTCAAAGCCTACAACTTAAGGGAACTAAGAGCAGTGTTGGGAAAGAAACTGGAAAAAGTTAGGGGAACACTAAACTCATAACTCGCAGCCCGAAACTCTCAATTTACAACCTAAAGCCACAGCTCTCAAATCACACTTCACAGCGCACAACTCAGGGAACTTAAAGAATTCAGAGAGCTGAGATAAAAGAAACTAGTGGAAGTGAGGGGAACGCTAAACTCATAACTCACAGTCCACAGTTCTCGATTTACAGTACACAGCTACAACTTTCAACTCACAACTCACATACCACAACTAAAAACTTAGTTCGCAACTCACATTCTACAACTCACTTTTTACAGCTCACAACGCAGGTAACTCAAAGAAGTGTTGGGAAAGAAACTGGAAAAAACTAGGGGAACGCGAAACTCATAACTCGCATTTTAAACCCTCTCAATGTCCAACTCACCGCCACAACTCTGAACTCACACTTCACAGCGCACAACTCAGGGAGCTTAAAGAATTTAGAGAAAAACTAGAGGAAGCGAGGGGATCGCTAAATTTATAACTCACAGCCCACGATCCTTAATTTACAATACACAGCCACAACTTTCAACTCACAACGCAAATTCTACAACTCAAAACTCAGTTCACAACTCACATTCTACAACTCAAAATTTCACAGCCCACAACTCAGGGAACTCAGATAAGCAATGGGAAAAAAACTACAGGAAGCGATGGAAACGCTAAACTCATAACTAATAGCCCAGCTCATGATAAAAAAACAAATTGTTAATTTGAAAAATGGCTAAAACTTATACTTTTAATTTTGGTGTTTCTTGAATTTGAAATCTTAACAAAAAATAAAGGCATTATTGACGATAAAATTTAATTTTATACAAAGGAAATAAAGTTTCAACAAAATAAATAAACTTTCAACTAACAATGATATATTTTTTACTGAAAATGGAATAGTTAAGTTTAATGTTAAAATATTAATTGTCAATTAACAAAATTGAATTTTAAATACACAGATGCAGTTTTATGGGAATAATTTAATTTTATACCAATAAAGAATTCCTTTGGTCCAAAAAAGATTTATTTTCAACAAAACAGTTAAATTTTTAGTTGACCAAATTAATTTTCAATTTTGTAAAACGCAATTTTAATAAAATATTTAAATCCTTAAGGGGTCATTCTAGTAGCTACCTCCCAAAAAACGCTATTTTTTAGAATTTTTTATGAGATTATTATTAAAGATAGTAATGTAGGATTTGTTAGGCTTAATAAATGTTCTCTTAAGATACGTTTAAAAACATTTTATATTCATTTCATACACTTTTTTCAGAAAAATCTCGAAACTGGGCTGTTTTTGTCCGCCATTTTGTTATTTTTTTACCTATATTTAAAAAATTTATAGCAGACATAGTATTGTCATTCTTAACAAAAAAATTTTGGATTTTTCTATTTATGATCACCCAGTTTCAAAATTTTTTCAACAATTAATATATTAATCAATAATCTTATAAAAATGACAAAAATAGCTTTTTTCGAAGGTAGTCACTAGAATGACCCTTTAAACCAAATTGATACGAATCAACCAAATAGTTTAATTTTTAGTTTAAAAAGTAGATGTTGAAAAACCGCAATAGTCAAACGATTAGTTTCAAAAATTTATTTTCAATATAAAAAAGGCAAATTTCAAAAGAAATACTTACATTTTAAATCAAATAGTCTAATCTTCGACGAAAAAAAAAACAGATTTTTTATAAAACCCTTTTGTGAGACAAAGGCGGTTTAAAAATAAAACAGATATATTTGCTGTTGAAAAAAGTTTGAATTTACAATACAAATTTCTTTAAAAATCCCAAATTTTTAACTAAGAAAATGTATTTTCAAACAGAAAGATTGTGACCCAAAAAATGATTTGTTGATAAAAAAGAACAGTTTTACCAAAATACATGAATTTTCATCAAAATGTCTGAAGATGTATCAAAAAGGACGGATTAAAAGAAATGGATTATTCAAACAAGCAGTTAAAAAATTTGATTTTGAATATAAAAAAGGCAAATTTCTAATGAAATAGTAACACTTTAAATAAAATAGTTGAATTTATCAAAAAAACAAGTTTTTTAGAAAACAATTTTTGTAAGCCACAGGACGTTTAAAAATGAAACAGATAAATTTGCAGTTAAAAGAATTTTTAGTTTACAAAATAAATGTGCAAAAAAAATGATGCAATTTTTAAATAAAGAAATTTATTTTCATAAAAAAAAGATATGAACTAAAAAAATTGTTTTTAAAAAACGAGAGCTTCAACAAAATACATGAATTTTAAACAAAATGGCTGAACATTTATAAAGAAAGGGTGGATTAGAAAAAAATTAAATCGCTAAATGTTGATTAAAAATTTATTATTCGTGAAGAAAGAAGTTTGAGAAGCTAGCGAAAGAGAAGTTTAAATGGCGGGTAGTTGAAGTAAAAAAATATAAGTAAAAAAAAAACAACTTATTTTTAATAATTTTTTTTTTATAGGCCGCGCTTTTCTATCTTTTGCTGTACCTGTTCTACACCATCCCGAGAAATTTGTAGTTGGTTATGATAACAAACTTTTATTAGTCACATGGAATAGTCACACAACTGATTCCAATCCAAAATTGGAGCTTTTTAAAAATACTAAGGAGTTTAAAAACATTGAGAGACAAATTCAAGAAGACCGAATGAGTTATGGAACTATCGACCTGGCAGGCAGACTATGGTTTGGTAAGAAAATCGACTGAATTTTATTTTAGATATTTGGTCGAATGCAATGGGAAAAAAATTACGAAAAAATTTTTCGCTCCACTGGGAATCGAACCTCAGAAATTTCGGTTGCGGGTCAGAAGCTTTTCCATAAGGCTATAAAAGAGACCCGAAAAAGAATTTTTTCAGAAATATACGCTATCTCAAGCCAGGTGTTACATTTATCATACGAGTAATTTTAAAGGAATCGGTATTATCATCAGAGATAGTTACCAATAATCAGTGTAGATATCTTTCTTTTTATCACCGTGAAAATAGAAATCAATCTATCAAATTTTTCATTAAAAAGTATTAATTTTCAAGAAAATTATTTAATTATCAACAAGATTTATGAAATTTCAACCTAATTGTTGAATTTTCAACCAGAAATTTGAAACATGTGAAATATAATAAAATATAAATATTTAAAAAATAAATGATAAATCTTGAATGTAATATTCGAATGTTTAACGTAAACTGAAAAATTGGCTCAATATTTTTTCATGTGTCATTATTTCCCATGAAATAGTCAATTTATCAGTTTAAAACATTAATTTTTGATAAACAAATGTGAATTTTCAATAAAATTGTTCAATTTTCAACTAAATACATAAACTTTTAATGGAAATTATTTACCTTTAACCGAAAAAGACAAATTTTTTACAAAATATATTAATTTTTTTACCAAAAAGATGACTCTTCAACTAAATAAAAATATTTTTTAGTAAAAATCGCTATAGTTAATTTTTCAGCTATAAAAAATTATTTCCAACTGATAAATTAATTTTCGACCAAAAAGATTGGTTTTAAAGTAATAACATAATAATAAACCAAAAAATAAAATTTTTGACATAATACATGAGTTTTCAAACAATCAGGTGAATTTTTATCGAAGCGAAGATAAATTTTTAACAAAAAGTTAAATAGTGAAAATTCAATCAGTATTGTTTAGGATTAGTCGTGATTACATAAAATTATAGTTAAGTATTTCGCCTAAACTACAATACTTACGCAACTTTTAAATAAAAAAAGATTATTTTTTAACAACATTGTTTAATATTAAACAAAATGTATGAAATTTGAACCAAATATGAATTTTCATTTAAAAAGTGGCATTTTAAAGCAATGAGTGAATTTTCAACTACAATTGTAAATCTTCAACTGCAATAGATAAATACTTGGTTAAACAATACATTTTTGAACCAAAGACAACGATTTTTCAGAAAAAATTATAAACTTGTCTGCAAAAATATTAATTTTCAACCATAAGAAATTAATTCTTAACAAAAAATTTAACAGTTCATATTCAAACCAAAAAGTATTTTATTTACAATTGAATATAATAAACGAAAAAATGTTTTAAAAAAAACATGGGAATCCTTTAACGAATTAAAAGACGAATTTTTAACAGAAAATTTGATTTTTTAACCAAAAAGATACTCTTGAACAGGATGCTCTAATTTTAAACAAAGTAGTAATATAGAAATTCTCATTTGCGAACATTAATTTTAAATAAACACAAACAACTTTTTGATGAAGTAGTCAAATTTATAACCAGAGAAATACATTTTCAAACAAAACGATACATTTTTTACCAAGAAGCTATATTCACTACAAAAATAAATTTTTCAAAAAAGGAAAGTAATTTTCATGGAAGTCGTTGAATTTTAAAATAAAAAACATACATTTTTGATTAAAATTATTCACCTTTAGTTAATAAATACAAATTCTTAACAAAATATTTAAATCTTATAACAAAAAATTGAATTTTTAACCGAATAAAAATAAATTCATAACAAAAATAGTCGTAGTTTAATATTTTCAGCTCAAAAAATAATTTTAATTAAAAATTCCAATTACAAGGATAAATTTTCAAGCAATATAAATATACAAAAATGTATAACCATACATGAAATATATCAAACAAGAAGATTAATTTTTTGCCGCAAAATACGAACTTTTCACAAAAAACATTAATTTTCTATAAAAAAAATTGAATTTTAAATCTATGAGTTAATTTTTTACTACAATTATAAATCTTCAACTGAAATAGCTAAATATTTAGTTAAAAATACGCTTTTGGACCTAAAGATAATAATTTTTTTACAAAAATTATTAATTTCTCTGCAAAAATATTAACTTTTAAATAAAAGTGACAAATTGTCAACAAAAAATTTAATAATTCAAATTTCAGCAATAGAAGATTTTTATTTAGATTCAAATTCTACAAAAGCATAAATCAATTTAAAAAAAAACTCTTTAACAAGATTCTTTAATTTCCAACCAAGTAGGAATTGTCAAATCCAAACGATTAAAAATTAATCTTCTATCAATAAAAACGAATTTCTGATCAAACATTTTATTTATTAACCAAATAAATAAATTTTCAACCAAAACGATACATTTTCACATAATAATATTTTCCAATAATCCAAATAAATGTTTAACTACAATTATTTATTTTCAACCAAAAAAGACAATTGTTTAAAGAAATGTATTAATTTTTAACAATCGCTTTAATTTTCAACTAAATTAAAATAAATTTATAACAAAAATGGGTTGATTTTAATATTTTCAACTCATCAAATAATTTTCAAATAAAAAAAAACAAATTTTCAAACAAAAAAAAAAGTTTTCATGCAAGAATTTATAATTTTAAACCAAACTAGATTATTTTTTACACAGTACATAAATTTTAAACGAACCAGATGAATTTTTATCTGAACATACATTTTTTTTATCTGGGCATTCAATTATAGTTTATAGTTTACTTTAATTTAACACACACGGAGAAAAAAGTTCAGTGGCTCCTACCCTTGCAAGGTTTAGAGCCACTAAACGGAATAGTAAATTATGGACGGGCCACTATAAGAGTAGAATCTACTGAACGCGTGTTGAGTCGACTCTACTAGTCGCTAAAGAGTAGCTTCTACTACGCAGGCAGTCGCGCGTACAATTCCTGTTCAGTAGAACATACCGAAGATGAGTGCGATCTACTGAACAAGAATCGTACATGCGACTGCGTGCGCAGTACATGCTACTCTTCAGTGATTAGTAAAATTGCGCTTAAAATTATAAAAAAAAATCCTTAAAAATTTATAATTACACAAAGTACATGATTTTTTTCAAGATATACATGCATCTACATATGATTAATTGGTAAATCGTATAAAATTTCGCACGCAAATGAGGGGGATTCGAACGCATAACTTATCGCACGCTAATCAAGGACCCTAACCATTCACCTATCGAGACTAGTTGTCAGCAGCTTGAAAAACTAGGAATGGATTCTTAAGCACATAC
>NC_046663.1:26803956-26809923 GCF_010883055.1 Belonocnema kinseyi
ATTGAATGTCTGAATTTTCAAAAAACTTTTTGATTTAAAAGTCACTTTTTGACAGTAAAATTAAAATTAAAAATGAAACTAAAATTAAAATTAAAAAAAAATTAAATTAAAAATTAAAATTTATTGTAAATTAGAATTAAATGGTTTGAAAATTGATTTTTTGCTTAACTTTATACTTACAACTAAGGACCTTCAGAGGGCTATACAGTCGATTTTACTGAAAAGATAGTCAGCCTTCGTACTCTTCTGTTCAGTAGAATCAACACAACGCTGTTTAGTGTTCTTGAATCAACGAGTAGTTACTATTACTATAAATCAGCTTACTAAATGCGAATAGTAGCATATACTCCACCAGTTCTCTCCGTGCAACTGTTAAATTTTCAACCACAGCGGAAATTAAAAAAAAAAATATCTAATTTTTAACCAAATAGGAATTGTGAAACTGCCAGGTTAAGAAATTAATTTTCTATAAATAAAAAAGAATTTTTATTAAAATAATTTAATTATTATCAGAAAAAATAAATTTTCAATCAAAAAGATACATTTTCAACTCAAATGATTAACTTTCTGGGAAAAAAACAACTTGTCAAAAAAACAAATAAATTTTTTGGCACGTCGTTGAATCTTGAAATAACAAAAATAAATTTGTCACTTAAAATTTTATATTATATTCTAGGGACGATGAACGTGCGTGGACCAAAATTCGGAAGTGTTTGGTCTTTCAGTCCGATTATTCCACCTTATCTTAGGAAACATATGTATCAGGGAGAAAATAATTTAAGCAATGGAATCGTATGGTACCTTCCGCACGAAAAACCCGCAAAATTATATAATATCGATGCTCTGACCAATCGAATCGTATTGTACAATTATGATCTGGAAGCAGGAGATTTTGCTCGTAAGTTTTTAATAGAAATTTCCGTTTCTGGTCAGAAATTTTCAATTTCAAGTCAAACAATGAATCTTTAGGAAAATTTCCTACCTCTAAGTCTAAATTTTAATAACAAGAAACGAATGCTTAAAAAAAACGTAGTTTTAACCTGAAAATATGAATTTTTAACCCAAATGAATAAGGTTTTAACATTATTAATAAATTTTCAGTCAATGAAATGATTTTTTGAACAAACAAACACATTAAAAAAAGACACTTTTACGATGACAGATGAATGCTTATTGAAAAGAAAAAAACCAAGTAGAATCATTTTCTACCAGAAAAGATCAATATTTAAGCAATATATGAATTTTTACAAATTTTTTTTTACAAATTAAGATAGATTTAAAAAAATGGAAGTGGTTACATTTTCAGTTGAAAAAAAATTAATAAGAAGACGAAATTTCAATAGAATAGTTACATTTTCTATTAAAGAAATGAAGTTTGACCAAAAAAGGTACATTTTCAACCAAGAAAATTATTTTTGAAAAAATATGAAATTTTTACAATAACAGATAAATTAACAAAACATAATGAATGTCACCAAAATTATACAAATTTTAAATCGAAGGCTTGAATCTTTAATATAAAAAGATAGTCTTTAAAAAAATCTTAGAATTTTCAATTAAGAAAATTAATGCGGAATAACAAAAACGAGTTTTTTCATAAAATACTTAAACTTTTAAGACAATAGTTCAATTGTTTAAGAAAAAAATAAATTTGAAGAAATTTCAACAAATTCTTTAAGCTTTCGACCAAAAAAATTAAGGTTTAGCAAAAAGTTTTCATTTCTTTTAAGAAAAATATTAAAACTCTACGATATTTTAATGAATTTTGAAACCAAAAATAAGAATTTTCAACCAATTAGATCAAGTTTCTAGGCAAATGGCTGAATTTCAAACAAATTATATGAATGCTAAATTAAATTGTTAAATCATTCACGAAAAAATGGATTTTTGACAAAAACATGAATTAGTTCAATTTTCAGTTAAAAAAAGTCATTTCAAATTTATGAAACCGGTCAACAAAATAGTTAAATTTTCAACAAAAAAAATCAATTTTAACCAGAATGATACATTTTTAACCAAGCATATTAAATTTTAAGAAAACACATAAAGAAAACAAATAGTCGAAAAAAAAATTCAAAAAGAAAACGCATTTTCAACAAAGTAGTTCAATTTTCTACCAAAAAATACATTTTTAAACAAGAAATTTACTTTTGATCAGAGAGGATTACCTTTCGAGAAAAGTATAGTCAAATTTTCAGTTGAGAAGCATATGACAGCTACTTCATAAAAAAAGATTTAAAAAATTTAGTTAAATCCTGAATCAAAAACAAATTAAGTTTTATCCAATTAGCCAATTTCTTCTAGAAAATATGAAATTTCTACAATAACGGATGAATTAAAAAAAACTGAATTTTACGAAAAGTATAGGAATTTTATATTAAACAGTTCAGTCTCTAATACAAATAGATAGAATTTAAAAAAGCGAACTTACTTGAATTTTCAATTTGACACATTAATGGCGAATAACAAAAGAAAATTTTTAAGAGACGGCTTTAATTTTTAATAAAATAGTTAAATTCTTTACCAAAAAGAAAGAAATATCAATAAATAAGTTGAATTCTCGAACATGTTCAATATTCAGTAGAAAATAGTGATATTTAAATTTAAAAATCTCACCAAAATAGTTCAATTTTCAATCGAAAAAAAATTAAAACCCGAATAATACATTTTTAACCAAGGAAAATTATTTTTCACAAAAAAAAATGAATTTTCAAACACATAGTTAAATGCTTAACAAAAAGTATGAATTAAAAAGAATGGAATGGTTAAATTTTCAGATCAAAAAATTAATTTCCGATCAAAGACACGAATATTCGAAAAAAGGGATGTATTTTCAATTACGAAAATAAGTTTTCTAACAGTAAAGAGGAATCATGATCAAAGTTTTTATTATCTTATGTTTTTTATAACGATACAAATGGATTTACTTGGATAGGAAAACAGAGATTAAAAAGATAGACGAAAGTTAAGATTTTCTGACGGATGGAAAAGGATAAAAGTGGATAAGCTGTGGATTCATGTAGATAGAAGGACGGAGATGCCAGAAGATAGAGCTATCTCATATTTCTGAAAAGATAGAAATGGATTGACTTGGCCAGGAAAATAGGATTTAAAAGAGACAGAAGAAATTTGTTATTGCACAACTGACAGAAAAGAATAGTAGTAGATAAGTTGAGAATTGATTTACATACAAAGACTGGGAAGCAAAAAGATAGGGCTATCTTATATTTAAGTAAAGATTAAAATAGATTCATTTGGATAGGAAAATAGAAATTAAAAATTTAACACGTACACTTAGATTTCGGAATGGATAGAAAAGGATAAAGGTGGATGAGCTGTAAATTAATTTGGATAGAAAGACTGCGATTCAAGAAGATAAGGCTATTTCAGATTTTATTTAAGATAGAAAAAGATTAAATCAGATAAGAAGAGAGGGATTGTAATAGAATTACAAAATTTTGGATCGTCTAACTAATAGAAAAAGATAGGCGTGGATAAGCGAAGCATTAATTTGGAAAGAAACACTAAGAATAGGGATTGGGAGTGGAAAGAAAAGGAATAAAAGTAATAAAGGTGCTCGCAGATTGGAAGAAGGATAAAAAATGATTCAAACGCATAGAGACTATCTATTTACTTCCTACAGGGATGGTACTGTTCTTCTAAATGTTTTTTTTGCTATTTGAATCCAAAAAAACTTGAAATTATGGAAAATCGTAAAAGACATTCAAACCATTTAAACCAGGCTCGAAAACTCTCTTCGAAATCTTATAAGCATTTTTAAAAATTTGTTTGTTCAAATCGGTCAACATTTTTGGGCTGTACGTTATTTTGAACCAAACAAATAATTTTTTCCTACTGTGCACCGTAAACTTAGACAAACTTTTAATAAATTAATTTAGTGAACATGTAAATTCTTATAATCAAACTCGTAATTAAATAACTTAGTTTTAGATTTCGTTGAAATCAGCTTTGACGTGGAACATTGCCATGAACATGGTATCAACCGCATGGGTAGCCGCATTGGTCATATGGCAATTGACGAAAGAGGTTTTCTCTGGGTGCCTCTTATTGGAGGTTCAGGAGTAAGGATTAATTCTCTTTAAAAATATTTCCAAAAATGAAACTTTGAGGGCATGTTATACTTCGTTGTGTGGTCAATCGTGTACAGTTCCTCCGTCTTTTTTGATACAAAAATGAAAATTTTTAAAAACGGAATTAGGAGATGCTATAAAATATTATATCGGACGTCCCCGGACTCTTTTTTGAGGGATAATAACAAAAAATTTATTGTTCTAAATACAAATTTTATGCATTATTTTGAGGTTACGTTGTTTTTCATCTCTGCCTTTCCGATAACTTGAAAATTATTGATGAAATAAACTTTTTTAATCGCCTGCAAACAAGGTTATTCCCGGGAGATTAGTTACTATGCTTCTTTATAAGTCCAACGTTTTCGGCCAAAAATATTGTGTATTTTGGAAGTAACGATCGGGAGAATTGTAACACACATAACCTCGAAATATACACACGTTGTTAGCAAAATCAATTTTTTTGAAAAATAAACACAAAAAAGTGTGCGGAGACGTCTGTTAGCATGTTTGCTATCATTTCCCAGATTTTGACGACAAAATATTTCTTATCCTAGGAAAAAAGCCAGGGGAATCTAACACTGAAAAAATCGATACTAATTCCCAAGCGCTATGCAAATTAATCACATTTTGCTAAATTAAAACCTTTTTGAATTAATCCACAAAAAAGTGTGTGGGGACGTCCGTTACCATGTACGCTAGCATTTCCCAAATTTATCAGACAAAATATTTATTATTCTAAAAAAGGCCGGGGAAACCTAAATCTGGTAAAATCGACAATTTTCGAAGTATCACATGCCCTTAAATAAAAATTTAATTTAAAAATTTTCCTTAGGTCGTTGAAATTAATCCACATACTAAAACAGTGCACCGATTTATTCGCATACCTGCACACAGAGTCATCGCATGCGCTTTTGGAGGTGCTAATGGAAATATTTTATACGTAACAACAATGGGATATGGTCCTCTTGAAACACGTCCACATTACGATCAAGGGGGTGCAGTTTTTGCCGTCTCAAACCTTGGCGCAGGCGTGTGGGCATATTCCTCAAGACAATTCTCGATGACTCCAATTCCAACTCATTCATTACATAACCATGCACTGTAATATTTTAAAGGAAGCAATTAATAATTTCGATATTTCAATTGCAGATATTGATTATTTCTTTATTTTTTTTGCCAAATTTCGCTCGTAAAAAGAAAAACAATTACACATTAATCACATTATCCCGTGTAGAAATTCAAATCGGGAACTAGTCTGCTTGCCGACCAATCGACCCCACTTAAAGTCGGGGGCTATTCGGGTCATCTGACTAGCCCCTAACCAGTAGCGTTATGGTAGATTAGTCGAGGGCTAGTCAGGTGACCCGACTTATCCTAGTCTGAGCCTGATCGGGTACTAGTAGGGGTCATATAATAATATATCCGCGTGGAATATTAACCAAACTCTCCAAAACTTGTGGAACATCCCCTAAAAGTTTGTCAAAATACTTATTATTTACGGAAATCTCCATAAACTTTTTTGAAATATTTAAAAGTGCTAAAATTTACCCAAGATATAATGGGGAAAATATCCTACGCTTAAGAATACATTTATTTATGTAACTAAAATTCCGTTAAATTTGTGGAATATCGATTTAAAAAAAAAATTCAGTTGGAAGGCAGCAATGGAAGAGCTTCGCTCTGAAGGATCCGCCATGTTGGTCACAGTAGTCTCCGTTCTAGGTAATTATGCTTCGCTACGTGTGGCTTGCTCTCTTAAACACTCGACGCGTCACACAGTGGGGTGAAATCGGAAAACGAGGTTCAAAATGACATTTAGAACGCAATTATGCACCGATTTAAAAATTTTTTTTTTTGAAAAATTCAGAACTAAATT
>NC_046663.1:26810023-26827608 GCF_010883055.1 Belonocnema kinseyi
CTCGGTGGACAGAGATTTCCAGACAACGAAGACGTCATTGCCTCTGTAAGTGCTTATTTTGAGGAACTTCCGAAAACGCGCTTTTCTGAAGGATTAAAAAAATTTGAAAAGCGATTGACCAAGTGTATAGAGCTCGAAGGAGATTATGTTGAATAATAAAAAAAAATTCACCCAAAAAAAATTGTTTTTATACTTCATTCTAAGGACTTATTGAACTACCCTCGTACATTGAGGATTTGACTTTATTTACATATGGAAAATCTATCAGACCAATTTAAAAATAAGCATCTGTACAAATTTAGAGTCTTATGACTTTCGGCAGACTTTTTACCTAGATCTATATGTATTTTCTTAAAATTCCATGCAAAGGTATTTATAAATGTTCCTAGAAATTTGCAATTTTATAAAAAATACTACAAAAAATAAGATTACGTCTTTTTGAAGATTTTGATTGTTGTTTTTATAAAAATTTGATTTCCGTACAAAGTTATTAACTTAATAATTATTTATTAGGTATATTTGAGATGAATTTAACATTAATAAAGCTTTTCTCCAAAATACGGTGTGAAATTATTGTTAAATATATTCTTAGTGTTTTAGAATAAAAATATCATTACGCTTTTTTAGATATTACCTTATTTGATAAAACTTCGCGGAAAACTCAAACATAAGAATAACCCAACCACAGCCCCACTAGCTCCCGACCAGAGCCTGAAGGTTATCCGCACGGAAATTAGTGAACAAAAAGGCCCGACCAGCCCTTGACCAATCACCGACCAGGCTCCGACTGAAATTTTGACAAGAAAAAGCCCAACTTGTTCCCCATTAGTCCCCGACTGGGTACTTTCTCAAAATTAGTAATCCGACTAGTCCCCGATTAGTGCCCGACTTGTAATATGGCCAAATGAGGTTATTTCCACGCGGGATACCGAAAAAAAATAAATGGATTGGAAATGGAATTTTTCAACTAAAAATGGAATCGTTATACGTTACGCTTAACATTTTTTGGGTAGTAAAAACATTCTTTATTGTTTAAATAATCGTTTTTACCAAACAATTGGAAATTAATTAAACTTTTTCGCCTGTAAAACAATTCTACAACGTGCCAATAGATTCTAAAATCTCTTCCAAAAATTTTGGTGAAGAAAAGTTTGTATTATGCAGTAGTTCAAAAGTTATTAATTTCTTTGTGACCGTGCTCCGACCTACATTATTAATATTAAATTATTAAATTAAAAATATCCATTATTTTAAATACCTACTAAGAAATTTTTTAAATGGAAAATTCATCTTTTTTTATTTAAAACTGAACTGCTAGGTTAAATTTTTAAACCGATTATTTAAAAAAAATACTTTTTTGGTATAAAATTAATCTTCTTGGTTAAAAATTTCACTACACTTTGTTCAAGATTAAACTATTTTATTAAAAATTCAGTTTTTCTGCTGAAGCTTCATTAGTTTAGATGAAAATGCATCTTTTTGATAGAAAAATTAATTTTTCTGTTGAAAATGATTTTTTTTTTATTAAAAACTAATATTTTCAATTGAAATTTGACTATTCAATTTTTTTTGGAAATTCACATGTTTGGATTGAAAATTCAACTACTTCATTGAATACTCAACCACTCTGTTAAAAACCAATATTTTTTGTTGATGATTGATTTCTTTAGTTGAAAATGTATTTGTGCTTAATTTAAAATTAAAACACCTTATTTTTTTATTAATATACAATTAATCTTCTTGGTTCAAAATTCACCTTTTCGATCACAAAATAACAAAACCTTGTAGAAAGTTGAACTGCTTGATTAAAAATGGTTTTTTTTTTTTATGAACATTCATCATTTCAGTTTAAAATTGGTTTCATATTGTTACCCAATTGTTCTCCTATTAAGCTTGTTAATCAGATATTTCGAACCAAATTAAAAAAAATTAGAGCATTTTCAAAATTGAAAAAATTCAAATTATCCCAATAAAATTTTCAATAATGATGAAAATTAGAAAAGTTATATACTCTTGAAAATTATTTAAATGTTCAGAGAAATAAGAAAAGAATATTTTTCTAAAAGATTATGAAATTTCAATTAAATTCCTCACTGGATATCAAATATATATATACATAGAAATCATGTCAGTTCCAAAAGTTGGATCATTTTCAAAAATATGCAATTTTCGTTTTTTAAGAGATGCATAAGTTTAAAGCAAATAGTTCCAAATTTCAGAAAATACCACAACATTCTATCCATTAAGCAAAGTGGATATTATGAACAATTATAATAGATTGTTTAAACAATAATTTTTGTTAATTAGAATTTATTATTACCTCAGTTTAATAAAAAATTGGACAACAGCCAGAAATTTCAGGAAAAAAACCGCATCTTTCTAGCATTATTTGAATATAATATTAATAATAATAATAAATTGTTAAAACAGTTAGTTTTTTGACTCCAATTAATTCCATAAGTTATCTTAATTGAAAATTTGACTAAAAGCGATTTTTTTAAAACTGCAATTTTGTTGCCTTTTTCTAAGAGAATATTATAAGAATAATAGTAAATTGTTTGAATAATCACGCTTATTAGTGTGAATGAACTATCACTTCCCTCTTATCAAAAATTGGATAAAAAGTTAGAAAATTTTGAAAGAACTGTGTCTTTCTAATTCCATTCTATGAGAAAATAGCTGAAAATATAAATTAATTATTTTAGCAATTTATGTGAACATCTAATTGTCAATATAGAATAATATTTTATGTGACAGAAACAATTAGCGTTGAAAAATAGCAAACAAAGTAATAATTAGAGCAAAAAACTAAAAAAAAAACCCATTTGTTCCATCATGGGTGTTTTTGTGGATCCTATAAAACAGACTTGTGGTGTTAATATTTGGAAAGTGATATTTTATTCGTATTTTATGGCTAATTATAAAGAGAAATTATGAGTTTTATCTCTATTAAAATAATATTAAGGATCCTGAATAATATTGACAAAAACGTATTTTTTTCTTATGAGAAATACGCATTAAACTTCATGGGGCTTGCAAAACTGCGAAATATCATTTCTTTTCGAAACAAAAAAAATGGATTTATGAGTGTGTACTTTGGAAAAAATTTAAAAAAAAAAAAGTTTTTGGACCCCCCTATTCTACATTCGCTACAGCAACTTTTCAAACATCACAGATTTAATCATCACTATTGGTTCGAAGTTAAAACAACAATACACAGTGCAAGGGTTTAAATCGTGTCTATAAAATTTGAAAAAATGTAATGGAGAAAACAATTTGGAATTGAGGAAAAAAAGAATTATTTATGTTCTCACATCTGAAATCCGCAAAAGACCAGTCTCAGGGATTTCAAATTTTTCTGCTGGTGTTGAAATGAACCATTTGTGCCACCGTTTTGTTTTCCCTTAAAAAATTGTCAAATTTTCTGGAAATCTTAAAGGCATCAATAAAAAAAAATATTGCCTACAAAATTATTTCAAAATTTCTTTTAAGCTTTTTGAAATTCTAAATAATAAAATAGTTGAACATCTACTATTAGTATACAACTTCCAAATTCTTTGCAGTAACCAAGGATTTTATATATGTTAATCGCTGGAAAATCGCCCAAGAATGTGTCGCAACATCAGTTTCTGACATCATCATCCGATATTAAGGCTGGACCTGTTTTAATTTTTGATATTGGAATTTTATTTATTTAAAAATTACGACGAATATATTTTTAGAGAGCTAATTATATTTGCTGTTAACTCAATAGGGATTACAGTCCGTTTGCTATTTCCCTTTTTCTCGAAATCCCCTAAAATCCCTAATTTTGAGAATTGTGACCGTTTTTCTCTTTCTTTTCATATGTGTACAAGAATTTTCATGCTGGTGCAGATAAACTTTTTTGTCAAAATTTTCCAATTTAAAATTAAGATTTCATTACGTTAATATTAGTGGAAGAAATAATTGCCCCTTGTTTTAGAAAAAAACCTCTATTTTCCCTCAAATTCCGCTGGTGAACCACTGTCATATCTGTAGCAATATAAAAAACTGAACCTGGTTTCTCATATGTACCGATCGGGCACCGATCGGGTGTTCCGACCTGGCCCCGATCTGGGCGTGTGTTTCATGAGCGGCCTGGCCCCAACCAGGCTTCCCGATTGGGACCCGACCTGGACTGGTCTGGCCCCGATCGGGGCCAGACCGAGATATCTGCTCGGGTATCAAAGATTTATCAGAAAACATTGAACAGGCTTAGTATACAAATGCAACTGCTTAAATTGCACTGCAGTCTACGTCGGTGAAACAAATTGGTGAAATGAACCCCAAGAAAAAAGTCGAAATTTGTATTTAATTTAAATTAAGAATGGATTGTTTTATTCCCTGAACGATTCTTTAATATCTGATTATTTACATTCCTGAATGCTAATTAAATAAACACGAAACGAATGGAAAATTTTAATGATCAATTACGAAATAAAAAAAAGATACTTTTTATAAAAATGTATTGAAAATTAAACAATTATTTCGGTCGTACCTATTTTCAAGGCGTTGTATAGAACAAGGCAAAATAGATTATTTGTGTTTAATTTCACATTTCAACATTTTTTAGAAAGACTAATTATGACAATGCAACTTTTGTCGATGTAGCGTAATTTATTTACAAGTATAGAGAAAAGAAATTTGGGAAATTCTTTTATTATTACAAACTATTGTATGACACCCTTTTGAAATAGAATTTCGATTTTTGACCTTTTGCGAATTTTCAACGTGAAAGATCATACATAATTATTAATTATATTCAAGAAATTTTTGTCTAAGAAAAGATCTTCAAATTTCGCTCCGCTGGGATTCGAACCACAGCACTGCCGATTTCTGGTCGAGTAACAGAGGTCTTTTGTAAAAAGAATATTGTTTTCAGCAAGTGAAAATAATTTTTTAATATTTTTTAATGAAAAAATGTCTTTCTCTAAAATAAAACGGAGTTTAAAGCAACTATCAAAATTTTCATTCAATTTTAAGTAACAATGGATTTTTTCATTCTCCGATCGATGCTTTTCTATCTGCAACATTTTTATGGAAATACTTTTATCTAAAAAGTATTCAAGTTCTTTTTAAATATTAATTTAACAAATTAAAATATAATTTAATGTAATTGCAATCTCCAGAGTAATTTGAAATATAATTATAACGAATGATGTGTTAATAATGAATTACGGAATGCAATGATATGTTGTTGATTAAAATTCATTGAAACTGAAACCAAATATTTTCGACGAATTTTGACACGGAACGTAAATAAAGCATTGTAGAATTGATTGAGTGTGTAGATAATTCAATGTCATTATTTTGAAGTAAAATAAATCGAAGAAAACCCTTGCTGGAGGTGACGCTTTTTTTAGAAGTTTCGCAACCAGCTTTTAATTATTTGAACAAAGCTGAAAATCTTAACAATCGCCTTCTTCTATGAAACTTATTTATTGATCAGTATTCAAATTTTTTCAACAAATTGTGAACTTATTTATCATATAGCTTGAAAAAATTATTATATTTTTACTAAGTAAACGATTTTATAATTTTATTTTTAAAATATGCAAAAAACAAAAAAAAATCTCAAAAACTAGAATTGATCTTTAATTATTTAAACACGTAGCTTCTTAGAAAAATAAACTTAGAAAAATAATAACTTTTATATCGTCTAACGATAAATTTTCGACCGAGAAGATTAATTTTGCACCACAAAAAGACGAATTTTCTAGAGAAAGCTTGAATTTCCAGTTGTATAATTTAATTTTTAACTAGGAAAGATACATTTTTAATTAAAAATATTAATAAAAAATTGAAAAGTTGCATTTTCAGTCAAAAGAAATTGATTCTTAAACAAAAAAACGATTTTTTCAACAGAATAATCGAATTGTCAACTAAAGAGATAAATTATGAACTAAAATGGCAAGTATTTAAAAAATGAGATTTAACAACGGAGTTAAATATTGAATTCAGAATTTTTTATTTTCTCATCTAAATGCGAACTGAATAACCAGAAGTCTATAAAAAAGTTCAAATATTTTTGACGAATGTTAATTCTTTTGATTGAAATTATATTAGGAAAATTTGTCTTCTGTGATATAGAAATTAAATCTCCTTCGTTAAAAATGTCTATTTTCTTTTAAAATGCAAACCCTTGGTTTAGTGTTAAACTCATTTGCTCAGAATTCATGCTTTGTTAAAAATTAATTTCTTTTCTAAAAGCAGAACCAGTTAGTTGAAAATACTTTTTATTTTCTTCTGAATTTATTTTTTTAACTGAAAATTTAGTTATACTACTTATAGTTAAAACTCCCTGTATTTTGTTTTAAAATTCTTCCTTTTTATTTTAAAATGTAACTATTTTGGTAGGAAAATCATCTTTTTGGTTAAAAATACAAGTTTTTCTTGAATGCTGTCCAAAACTCGAATATTCCGTTTTTACGCCCAAGGACAACATATAAGTAAAAAACATGAAATAAGAATTGTTTCTTTTCAAAATACCTGTCATTTTGCTGTCAAGTAGTTTTTCATAAGACTTAAAATTTTGACTTTATTTGTTCGAAAATACGACGAAGAAACACGATAATTCAAATTTTACGCCAAACGCTGAAAAATACGGGGAACAGTCATAGAAAGTAATTATAGCTTTTTAAAAGTGCTGAAGAAAGTTTCAAAATTTTTTTTTGGGCATTTTTTATTTTTTCCTCGCAAACTTTCAAATATTTTCAGTTTGAAATAATTCCAGATTATATCTATTTTATTTCAAAAGGCTCATTAACCTTTATTTTATAATTGAACTTTGAACAAAAAAAATTAAATTTTATCTGTTTTGGAGAAGAAAATAAGAAAAATTATTGCTGGAGATCCTATATGACCTTCTTTTTTAAATTTTTGTCTGAAAAATGTCCTTGAATTGTATTAAAAATTATTTGATTTTCGAATAATTTTAGTCTGTATGTGACGACAAGATATTTTTAATGATGATAAGATATTGATATTCTTGAAAAAAAATTACAAAGAAGTTTAAATTAAAAAATTTCCTGTAACATTCCAGAATTTTAATTTTATCTGAACATTCTCTGAAATATTTCAACTCAGTTGAAAGTTTTAGAAAATTTATGATTTTTCTAAATATAGTAAAATATTTTAAAACCGGAATAAAGCCCATACTGGAATTGTGGAAAAAGTTCTTCCAATTCCAGGGATTTTTCAAGTATTTTTAGATTTTTCCAAAAACGGCTTTTCTTAAATCAAGTATTTATTTTCGCGTTTTCTAAATCTGCAAATGGCTTCTACTGTAATTTTGAAATTGATTTAAAAAATCAACAAATTTATTTAAAACATTTATTAAATATAGAAAAATTCGCGAATTTATCAAAATTCTTTCTTTAGTCCTCATAAAGTAAAAAATTTATAAAAATTCGCGAATTTATCAAAATTCTTTCTTTAGTCCTCATAAAGTAAAAAATTTATAAAAATTCCACTTTTTATATGAAATTAAATCAGGATATTTTTTATTTCGTGAAGTTAAACTTATAATATGAATTATAGGACAAGTATTATCCTAATGATACAAATTTAAATTCAAATTCAATGTGATTCTAAAGTCTATAAATATGAATATTAATTTGAACAAATTAGTATGTTGTTTTTTATATTATTATATTCAACAAATTAATATCACAATTATAAATAAAATATATTTTTTATAGATAAGCAAAAATAATAAAAAAAAGTTTGAATTAAAAATTTACAAATAGACATTTTTATTCCACAATAACTTTTTATAATTTCCGTAAATGAATTATGAATTTTTATTGCCAACATTGCGAGAAAAAATAATACAATTTTTCAAAAAATAATAAAGGATGATCTTTTTTTCAAAAATAAAATTTTTCTGTTATTCAGTGATACAAACAATAGACATAATAATTAAATAATTACCATCTTATTTATTTTATATTTATAATTAACAACTTGAATATTTCAAGAAATACTCTTGAAAGTTACAAAATAATTGGTCTCTTTCTGTATGTTTCAAAATGTGTTTAATTTTTTTATAATTATGCGAATTCTACTTTATTTAAATAACTAACATTATAAGGTTTGCATAAATAGTGAAGTTTTAGTTTCATTTATTTTTTACTTATTTAAAACATTGAGCAATTTTATTTTTTTAAACGTTAATTTAAGAATTTTTAATTGTACGTGTTCAAAATTGAATTTTCACATTAGAATTTTTAAAACTAATTGATTATATAACAATTCTAATTGATTGCAAATTCACGAATTCATATTAAAAACTAAATTAAATGATTCAAAGTAAAAGCTTCTGGAATTTTTGAATTTTTAATTATTACAACATACAGATGACTATAAATCAACAATTTAAATGCGTGGAAAAATATTGTCTAAGGTCGAGCATTAAATTCAAGGTCATTTTCATCATATAAATAGAAATTTTTTAAATTATAAACCTTTGAAATTGAATCCTTTGCGAATAAACTTTGACAATAAAAAATAATGTTAAATGGAAAATATGAGAAACTAAAAAACTACGGAACTACAGAACTTTCAAAATTAAAAGACTCGCCACTTAATTGAAAACTGAAAAAATGTTTAGTAACCGCGAATTCTGATTTCCATTTTGTTTTATTTTCAAACCCTACACTTTCAATTGTTATAAATAAATTTAACATTTCTAACCATCATCATTTTTTATTTTTTAATTACGCTTTGAAAAATGTAACTATTTTTACTGAAAATTACAAAACTAAAATTTGATATTAAATTTCATATATTTCGATTTTAAAAATCACAATTTTTACTTTCTTTTAATCATTTAATTTTTACCACTTAATTTAGAATTTTTATTCTTAAAAAAATGCATGTTTATATGATATCAAATACTTGATGATCTTACTTTTTTAAATCTGCAACTAAAGATGCGATAATTTAAGGATATTGATTAATTAAATTATTTTCTATCAAAAAGGTCGAGTCTTCAACAAAATGTATAAAGTTTCATAAAAAAAATTATTTTCTAACGAAAATTATGAACCTTTCCCCCAAAAAATAAATTCTTAAAAAATGGGTAAATTTCAAGCCATAATGACGAATTTTCAACAAAGAAGATTATTTTTCTATTAAATAGATGAATATTTAACAAAATTAATAAATTTTCAGTCGAATAAATTAATTTTTTACGAAATTGTTGAATTTGTAACCAAAGAAATACATTTTTAATCAAGAATATTAATGTTTCACCAAAAAAGAGGAATTTTTAACTAAATGTGTATATGAATTTTCAACAAACTAGTTGCATTTAAAATATTTGTAGTTTTAATTAAACATTTAATGAAAAAAGATTTTTGAACAAACAAGACGAATTTCCAACAAAATTAATGAATTTGCAATCAAAGAAATACATTTTTGTGAAAAATAATTAATCTTTTTACCCAAGAAAATAACTTTTCAGCCACAAACATTAATAATTTTCTACAAGAAAAATCAACTTTCGACCAAATACATCAGTTTTTAACCAAGTTGTTGAATTGTCAACTGTAAAATATTAATTTTCAAACAAATGTCGAATAATTAAATTGAGATTAATAAAATTATTTTTCAATCAAAAAAAGAACGAGTTTGGAACCAAATTTTCTCACCAAGATGATTAACTTTTTACCAAAAAACACTAATTTTAACAAAACTCAAGAATGTTCAACTAAAAATGTCAATTTTAAACTAAACATGGAATCATTAAAATTCGAATTAAAAAAAATTAATTTTCGAACAAAATTATTTTTTAACAAAACAGTTATATTTTCAACCAAAGAAATTTATTTTATTACAAAAAGATGAATTTTGAATGAACAAGATAAATTTTCTCCTAAAAAATACGAGTTTTCATAGAAGTAGCTAAATTTTCAACTAAAAAAAATAACTTCTAAATACAAAATGGAACTTTGTTTCTAAATATTTATATTTTCATGTATTTTTTATATTTTTATATTTCATATTATATTTTTCCTCATTTTATTCTTCTAAATTGTAAATTTATTGTACAATTTTGTTTGGAAAACGCGCGCTTTTTATCACTTCTGGTTCCGATTTAATCGTAGCCAATCAAAACAGTGAAAAATTGCACTGATTAATGTGAAAAAAAACTAAAAAAAAAAAAAATTGCGCCAGAAACTCTCAAAACATAATTTTTCATTTATAGGTTTTTTCTGGGAATCTAAAAAAAAAACTCATGGGGGTGATATTCGAAGATTAATTTTTTGTATTTTATAGGTAATATTCAAGAAAAATGTTGAGTTTCTACTCGAAACACCTGATATTGACGATTCCGAATAAAAGTTACAAACGAAAAAAAAATTCATTTTTGGATCAGCTTGCAACATCATATATAGGTATCAATTTGAATAAGAAATTCCGAAAAATTTTAATTTTGAAATTTTTTTCGGTATATCGTTAATTTTTTATTGTCAACATTTTTCGACAATGTTAGAACTTCAGGGTTACTTTATCAGTAACACTCTTATTCAATTTCCGGCCATATTTAAATATTTTTTTAATCTACAATATTCCATTTTTAACCCTTTGAACGTGACCCAGAGAGCACAACATTTCGCGACGTCTTTACGACATCGTTACGACATCTTTACGACAACTTTACGATATCCTATGTCCATGTGGTTTCGGTGTCTTTACGATGTCGTAAAGACTTCGCCAAATTTGGTGCCTACTGGGGATAGATTGTTATTTAGGGACAAGAACAATTTTTTAATATTTAACAACATTTGACTGCTTACTATAGATAAATAGTTATAAGTAAAATATTTAAGACTGAACAAATTGAAAGTGAAGTGAATCTTTACGATATCGCAAATGAGTCGTATGATCTGACGATGTCTTTACGATATCGCGAAGACACCGAAACGACATGGACATAGAACGTCGTAAAGTTGTCGTAAAGATGTCGTAACGATGTCGTAAAGACGTCACCATATTTTGTGTCCACTGGGAAGTTTCAACTTAAAACGCTCTAAATAATTAATAGTCAAGTAGATTACTTATATCGGAATATTGTTAAAATTCAGTGAAATGATTCTTTTTATCTTTTATTTATTTAATCTTTTTCATTTATTCGCAACGGGCGCAGAAAATGTTAATTACACGTCTGGCTTTATTTATAATTCTTGAAAACTTGAGAAAGCATAAGTATCACTGTTTAAAAAATAAAACCAGGAAATAATTAGTACATAATAAGATTGTAACATTCTATGTTTCCTAGTTCCCCCCTTTTTAGGATGAACAGTCATCTTGAAGATTTCATTCGCAGAGTCGAAAAATGGAAGGGATTATTTATCCGTCCCACATTAATTTTTTAGAACCAGATAGTATAAATTCGAAATCAATGCTCTTCTTTTCGCAGTTCTTATGAAAAGATTTAATTGACATTTTTTTTAAGAATGAAAAGTTTCCTCGCGATTTGCGCTGTTAGCGCATTTCTTTCTTTGATAATTTGTAACCCCGTTCACCCCGATGAACCCATGTAAGTACTATAACTTTCAATATTTGTCAACATTTTACAGTTTAAAATAACTAATTTTATTTTTCTGTCTAAAACTATATTTTGTTGAACAATTATAGGAAATTAAGTTAAATTTTTCTGAAAAAAGATCTACTCAAGTCAGTCATTGGGAATCAAACAGAACTTCCGATTTCCGGTCGGGTCCTTTTTTAATTAAGCTATTAGAAATATCGAGAAAAAAATTCTTTTTAGCAAATATTAGAGTACCACGTGCGTGCGCCAACGCGGGCTTTATTCGTTTTCATTTTTACCATTTACCCAATTTTCAAGTAACTATTTATTTGTTAAAATTATTTACCACTTAAAGTTTCACTGAATTAGAATATGAAATAATGTATTCAATTTGAAGAAATTTTGAAAAAATATAATTTTTGTAAAATTGTTTTTGATAAAATACGTTCAAAGATAATACGTAAAATCTAAAAATCACATTCCGACCCGATTCTTAGTTTTCAATATGAAAATGAATTGAATTTTCAAATAAATTTTAATATGCAACATCCAATCACATAACCTATTTATATGACTAATTCGAACAAAATTAAAATTCAATTTTTACGTAATAAATTATAGTAAAAAAATTAAGCAGTCAAAAATAACCCATCAATCAGTTCACAAAATTTTCAACAGTTTCGTGTAAACGTGTTTTTTGTGCATGAGTTTTCATTTTTTGTTTAAAAATTGAATTTTAGTCTTAAACAATAACTTTCATTAAAAGATTCAAATAATTCTCACTATGTTTATTTTTTCAAATTTAAAATTTCATTTGTAAAATCTTTTATTATTTATAGCGTTTCACATTAATTTAAAACGAAATACATGCACATTTAATTTTGAAAAAAATTCAGATACTCACTCCATGACAGAATAAGAATTTTAGACAATCATTTACTTGTAATACAGAAATCACAATTAAGAGAAATTACAATTCAATCTATATGTAATTTAATATTGTGAAAAAATCAGATAATAATTAACTAATGTATTCATAACGTAAAAAGCAATAGACTATTATTTTCGTTTAGAGATTGGAACCATTTTTATTCCACTTGTTTTAGAATTTTTAATTTCATTTCCAAAAATTTTAAAATTATATATTATATAAGAAACTAAATTTTAATCATTATTTAATTTAATATTTAAAAACTGAATATCTTTTTTCAAATTTCAACTTTTATGTCTAAAAATGTTGTATATAAATAACATTTAAAAATACTTCCAGAAATCATAAAATTTAATTAAATCAATTAAGAGTTAATTATTCAGTTCACAACTTAAAAAGCATTAAACAATCATTTTCATTTAATCATTCCAATACTTTTTTCATTATATTTTCTTTAAATTTAAAACAGAATTACTATATACTTAATTTATTAATAACCTTTAAAAATTCAGAAAAAATTGAAATAACCTACATATAATCAACTCTTTATTCAATTCAATATTGTTGTCAAAATTATTCTGCTGAAAATTAATGGAATAGTTCAAAGCTAAAAAGCCTCAAGCAATTATTTTGATGAAAAAAATCCAATAAATTTTTATTTTTTTTTATTTTTCTTGAATTTGGACTTCAAGTTCTGAATATTTTTATTTCTCTTGAAATAATTCTAGAAAACTTCAGTTTTCACATAATTATTTAATAAATATTCAATCATAAAAGAAAAATATTAAACCATTATTTTTCCTAAAAATCCAAATCATATAAAGCTTTAAAAAATTATTTTCATTAAAATATTCAAATAATTTTCGCTTTATATATTTTTTAAATTTGAACTTGTCCTTTTTTATACTTAATCAATTATAAGCTTTTAACTAATTCTATAAAATCTAAATTTTTGCAGAATCGATGACTAATTAATTAATGAATAAAGAACGTAAGAATAATAGCCAATTTTTAATTACATAAACTTATTCCCAATAATCGATTTATGTGATTTAATTAAAAACAATTTATATTAGTTTATGTTCATAATATACAATGCAGTAATAAATTATTTTCATTGCAACATCAATGAAATTTTCTACCCAATATTTTGATGAAAAATTTAAGTATTAATGATCAATCTTTTAAAATAATTCCATAAAAACTTAAAACGTATTAACATATAATTTTAAAAATTGAATTCAGATAATTATTTCAAAACCTCAAAAACATTTTTTAAATTATTAAGTTGGAATTAGGAGATTTAAAATATAGATAAAATTTTATTATACAAATCATATCCCATATTAAATAACATAACCTCAAAGTAAATGATCAATTAATTTTCTTAGTTAAACAATACTTAACTTCAATATTTATGTAATTTAATATGTTACATAAATTATTGTAAATCAAATAATCACTAATTAATCAGTTTACAATATAAAAAAGCACTGAACAATTATTTCATTAAGAAATATAAATTATTCTTATTTTTTATTTTACTTTAAACTCAAAATTGCATTTCTTGGAAAATCAATTAATTTTCTTAATTCACCTTTTAAGCTCTTTCCAGAAAAAAATTGAAATATATGTACAAGTAATTTTGAAAAATGAATTCAGTTAGTAACACATTTTACGTGTGTTAAAGGAGATATAATCGCATTACAAAAATACATACAGTCGAACCTCGGACACTGTTACCCATCGGGATCGAGCATATCGGACACTGTAAGCTCACGTGGTCTTATCCCTCAGCCAATCGAAGTCGAATTACAGGACCGTATCGATAAAATGTATGCAGGTGCCCCTGATAGTATACTAATGTTATCAGACAATTTTTTTTTTAATTTCACAATAAATGAAAGGAGAATAGAAATACAATTATGTATTATTCCTCTTTATTATGTCATTGTTATTTGCACACAAATAACTATATAGTTAGATAGCTCTTGAAAAATGAAACTGAGTCTCCATTTACAGTTTTTCTCTCGGGTTGCAAACTTTCCAGTAAATAAATAAATAAAAAGTGACTTTTTTTAATTGAAAAAAAAACATGTTTTTTCACATTCAACTCACCGTAAGTAATTCGTTTATCAACTAATTAACACATTTTTTTTAGTTTTATTCGTGACACTCTATCGGAGGCTACAGTGTCCAAGAAGGGTCAAAAGTTAATTTCTAATGTTTTCTTTTTTAATCCGAATGAAACTCCACGTTTTTAGACTTTCACATTAAAAAAGTAAGCGAGGAAGCTTGAGCTACGACAAACTTCAAGCGAAAGAATTTTCTGCCAATGTTTTGGAAAATCTCAATTCGATTTGATTTTTAGTTCCATAACTAGAGCGAATTTATTACGAGCTCGCGACGCGACACCACAGGATTTTTCAGGGAACTAAAAATGAAAAAAATCGAATTGAGATTTTCTAAAAAGTTGGCCAATACATTGGCAGAATATTCGTTCGCTTGAAGTTTGTCGTATCTCAAACTTCCTCGCTCACCTTTTTAATGTGAAAGTCTAAAAACGTGGTTTTTCATTCGAATTAAAAAAAAAACATCAGAAATTAACTTTCGACATTTTTTGAACACTATAGCCTCCGCTAGAGTGTCACGAAGAAAAGTCAAAAAGAAATTGGTTAATTAGTTAATAAACGAATTACTTACGGCGAGTTGAATGTGAAAAAACATGGTTTTTTCAATAAAAAAAAAGTCACTTTTTATTTATTTACTGGAAAATTTGCAGCCCGAGAGAAAAACTGTAAATGGAGACTCAGGTTCATTTTTCAAGAGCTATCTAACTATATTTTTGGTTTTTTCAAATTTCGAATTTCACTTTTGATACCTGACGTCACAGCCTGGAAAATACTTTCACTCGTTCTCGAGCGCCTGCGTCTTCTTGTCCAGAATTCTTCATATGTACTACATATCTCAGAGAAGGGGCTTCGAGGATGGCACGGCACTGGGCTAATCACCCGATTCTTACAGTGTCCGCGAAACAGCTGATGACAGTGTTCGATGGAGTTCTATGAGAATATAACCGAGAAATAAATTCTCTGAGAATTTATGAGAATCTCAGAATTTATTTTAATTAATAGAAAATTGCATTTTGTCGTTAACTTTTTGGATGAAATTCAACTCTTTTTTTTGAAAGTTTGTCTTTTTTATTTTAAAGTTTACTTGCTTTAGCAGAAATTAATTTTTTTTATAAAAATGCAACTGTTTGGTTAAAAAATTAAGCTATATTATACTATTTTCTTAAAAACATAACTATTTCGTAGAAAATTGACTTTTTGTTTAAAATTTATATTTTGTTGTTGAAAATGAACTGAAATATTTTCTGGATGAAAGTTCCACTTATATAAAAAATGTGTTTTTTCTTACAAATTCATCTGTTTTAGTACGAAATTGATATTTTATGGATAAAAATGCAACTAATTGGTAGAGAATTTAAACATTTTTTTAAGAATACATCCTTTTTGGTTGAAAAAATTTGTCTTTTTGGATTGAAAATTCAATTTTTTTCGTAGAAACTTTTTTCTTTGTTACAAAAATTCAATTTTTGATGTTACTGAGTTAACTGGAATCTTTTTGGGATGACAACTAAACTTTTTTTGTAATAAAATGAACTATTTGCTAGGGAATTCAACAATTTTGTTAAAAAGTTAAAACATTATCCATTTTAAGTTGAAAAGTTATCTCGTTGGTTGAAAGTTTAATTATCTTGTTGTAAATTAATATTTTTTAATTGAAAATTCAACAAATTGAGTCAAAGTTAAACTACATTGTGAAAATTTCTTATTGAAAGCTAATGTCTGGTTCAAAATTTAACTATTTAGTGGAAAATACTTCTCTTTTTTGTTTAGAATACATTTTTTAACAGAAAATGGAACTTTTCCATTTTTTAAGATTGATATTTTTTAGTTAAAAATTCACGTTTTTTTTTGTAAACCAATTATTTTTTAGTTCGAAATTTCCTTTTTTTTGCATAAAAATGCATCAGTTTCGTGGAAACGGGTTTTTCGTGCATGAGTTTTCATTTTTTGTTTAAAAATTGAATTTTTGTCAAGAAAATTTATCTTCTGGTTTGAAGGCTCAATAATTTTGAAAAACTTTTATTTATTTTTTGAGTGAAAAATCTTTATTTATTGGAAATTCGTCTTTTTTGTTTTAAAATTCTTTTCTTTTATTGTATAAATTTCATTTTTTTTGTTGATTAAAATATAAACCATGACACGTTTTCGTTGAAAATTTGTCTTTTTAGGTTGAATGTTCAACTGTTATGTTAAAAATTGAATTTTTTTGTTGCAATTCCAATATTTTGTTAAAGAGTTACCTTTTAACGTGGAAAAAAGTTTTTTTTTATTGAAATATATTAATACAATTAATACATTTGAAAATTTTAAATATGTATATGAAACACTGTTTTATTTTGTTTATAAAATATTCTATGGTAAAAATATCATTAGATTAAAATACTGCTGTTTGATTACACAGGCCCACAAAAAAAAAACAAAAGTGTCTGTGCAATTGACCAGACCTATATATTCTTTTGTATTTTTCGACGCTGAATCCGAATTTGCCATAAAAAAGTAGGGTCCAGCTACTTTTTTATGGGGTTTTGCTCGAAAAACCTCATTTTTTACGGTTTATTCATGGTTTTTTTAAATAAAAAAAAATAAAGAAAAATTTAATTTTTTTGACTTCAGAATCGAATTCTACGGGAAAAAATACATCGAAAACCATGTTTTGATTTTTTTTTTACAAAAGTTTCAACCCACCATACGGCGATGAAAATGCAGAAAATCGCGAAAAGTGAAAATTTGCTTCAAATTTGATTAAAATGACATTAAAATCAAGTTTTACGATTTTAAACAGATTTATAAACATTGAAAATACTTTACTGGGGGTTTTTGAGGTCGCTGATCACGAATCTTAAGTCATTTTTTTCAAAAAACTACTCCTAGTCGGCGTAAGTGGACAATAAACGTGATAAATTGATATTTTTTTCAAAAAATCGATGTTTTTGATACTGTTCTGGAGGTTTTCCACTACATGAAT
>NC_046663.1:26827708-26828821 GCF_010883055.1 Belonocnema kinseyi
GATACTAGATATTTGCTAGCGTGATGAACTTGAACTTTGCAATCATTAGATACTCTCTGCATTTTGGATAGTTGAATTAAACTATCTAAAGCTTATAACTTACATTGCTACTCAATAGCAGTAGTATCAAAAACCTGCTGCTACGAAGACGTTAGCCACGATGACAACTGCCCTGAAAATGGGATGTGTAGAATGATTCGTCGGTCCAACTCTTCGTAGTAACGAAACCAGCGAAGGCGTGCTGTCTTGCAGGGGAGCGCTAAGATGTGAGAATGATGCCGTAGTGTGTCTGACGATGAGTTGACATTGTCCTCGTCAAAGTCAGAAAGCTCTCATACTTAGGCCTGGGGAGGTATGAGTGTTATCACCCCTAAGACGGCTGACTCACCTGCGATCGGGACAGGATTCTTAGGGTGTGGGTTTTAGTTATAATTTATGGCACATCACAATTCCTCATCTTCATTTAACTCCGCTGGCACTTCTGGTAACAGATGCAATTATGAATGCACTGGTAATCCTGATAACTTTTGTTATGTATGCGCAAAATTTGTTGGGTCGAAAAACAAAAGAAAAATAACAGAAACAATAAATGATTTGTATAAAGTATGTTTTGACATTGAGATTTCACAGCAAGAAAAAAGTTGGGTACCACACTTTGTATGTAACTCGTGTCATATAATGATAAGTCAAGTTACTAAAAATCAGAACAAGACGTCCCTGAAGTTCATTGCACCAACAAAATGGAAAGAACCAGAAAATGAAAACGATTGCTACTTTGTACAACAAAAGTAGGGGGTATAGCTTATATTAAGAAAAAAGAAGTACATTATTCTAGTCCTAAAACTGTTGAGTTTCCAGAAAAAATCCTTATAGAAGGTTTAGAAAATGAAGAATCACGAGATAGTTTTACAACACGTTTAGATTCTCTGCATGTGGACGATCATTCGACAAATCAGATTAATGTGAAAGAAACTAAACCAAGCGATAACACATCATCCGGAGATCTAAGCAAATCCAACGAAAGTGAAGAAAATCTCGCTTCAGATGATGATGAAGAATATGTACCTAAAGGTGTGGAGAAATCTGTGAAAAAATATGATCAAAAGAGTCTGA
>NC_046663.1:26828921-26832589 GCF_010883055.1 Belonocnema kinseyi
AGAGAAAACGGTAAAAAAATCCAAAAAAATACGTTATAGGTTTTTGGAGTCGCTAATTACGAACCTGGCATCCGTTGAACTCTATCGCTTCAGGTTCAAGGTAATTTGAAGGTCATTTAAAGGTCAAATCGAGAAAAACGGTAAAAAAATTTTTTTTTAATATGTTATAGGTTTTTGGGGTCGCTGATTACGAACCTGGCGTCCGCTGACCTTTATCGCGTCAGGTTCAAGGTAATGGGAAGGTCAAATCGAGAAGGTCAACTCAAGGTCAAATGACCTTGATCCTGATGCGACAGAGGTCAATGGATGGCAGATTCGTAATCAACGACCGCGAAAACCTATAACATATTTTTTTATTTTTTCAGCGTTTTTTATCGATTTGACTTTCAAATGACCTTTAACCTGACGCGATAAAGGTCAGCGGACACCAGGTTCATAATCAGCGACCCCAAAAACCTGTAACATACTTTTTTTATATTTTTTTACCGTTTTTTCTCGATTTGACCTTCAAATGACCTTAAAGTGACCGTGAACCTGAAGCGATAGAGTTCAACGGATGCCAGATTCGTAATTAGCGACTCCAAAAACCTATAACGTATTTTTTTGGATTTTTTTACCGTTTTCTCTCGATTTGACCTTCCAATGACCTTGAACCTGACGCGATAAAAGTCAAAGGACGCCAGATTTGTATTCGGCGAACCGAAAACCATAGTAAACCCGAGCTAACCTCAGAATACATGTTTAAGAGTGTCAAATATCTCGAAAATACAGTTGGTGGGTAATGGTGTTTCCTATATTTGTAGGGGGGTGGGGGTGGCTGGGGGGTGGAGGGTAGTCCGTTTAGCGTGCAATCGACTCGGGATACTTATAAGATACTACCATGATTTTTTCAGATTTTTTGGTCCAAAAATAAATTAGGCCAAAAACCGGCCTTTCCGACCCTCCCCCTTTGAAGCAAATTTACACTTTTCGCGATTTTCTGCCTTTTCATCGCCGTATGGTGGGTTGAAATTTTTGTAAAAAATCAAAACATGGTTTTCGATGTATTTTTTCCCGTAGAATTCGATTCTGAAGTCAAAAAAATAAAATTTTTCTTTATTTTCTTTTATTTAAAAAAAAACATGAAAAAACCGTTAAAAATGAGGTTTTTCGATCAAAACCCCATAAAAAAGTAGCTGGACCCTACTTTTTTATTGCAAATTCGGATTCAGCGTCGAAAAATACATAAGAATATATAGGTCCGGTCAATTGCACAGACACTTTTGTTTTTTTGTGGGCCTGTGTTATTGATGATTTTAAATGAAAAATTAGTCAAAGAAAAATCTGAGAATTTTGAAAATTTCACGCGTCTAAGATTTCCGGGAGTGGGGTCTTCTTATCCTACTTCATGTTATTTATTAAGTAATGTGAGGCATATTAATTTTCAGGTTAGAGTTTCAGTCTAAAAGTGTTAAATAATTAATGAGCTACTGCTTTGAATATTTTAAATTCCTGAATATGAGCTAGAAAATAAATTATATTCAACCGCTCATATAACCTAAACAATAGAAATATTGTTAAAAGTCATAAATTCTTAAATTCTCTTAAATTCTCTTAAATTCTTTTAAATTCCTACTGTCCTACATAGAGTTCTGAGCCAGTTATATTCCTTTAAGAAAGTTAACGAGAATGAGAATATTACCGAGAATATAACCGAGAAATAAATTCTCTAAGAATTTATGAGAATCTCAGAATTTATTTTAAATAATAGAAAAATGCATTTTTTGTTAACTAATAGTTTGAAATTTTAACTATTTTGTTGTTGAAATGTTGTCTTTTATTTTAAAGTTTACCTGCTTTAGCAGAAATTAAATGTTTTTTTTTTCATAAAAATACAACCGTTTTGTTAAAAATTAGGCCATTATACTATTTAAAAAAAAAAATTAAATCTTTCGTAGAAAATTTACTTTTTGTTTAAGATTTATATTTTGGTGTTGAAAAATGAACTGAAATATTTTATGAATGAAAGTTCCACTTATTAAAAAAAATATTTGTTTTTATTACAAATTCATCGGTTTTAGTACAAAATTAAAATTTTTTGGATAAAAATGCAGCTATTTGGTAGAGAATTCAATAATTTTGTTAAAAATTCATTCTTCTGGTTGAAAAAAGTTGCCTTTTTGGATTGAAAATTCAATTTTTTCGTAGACACTCATTTTTTTGTCACAAAAATTCAATTTTTGATGTTACTGAGTTAACTGGAATCTGTTTTGGATGAAATATCAACTTTTTTTGTAATACAAAATTTTTCTGCTTCACAATAAATTTAATATTTTATGATAAAAATGCAACTATTTGCTAGAAAATTCAACAATTTTGTTAAGAAGTCATTCTATTTGGTTAAAAACTCGTCTTTTTAGATTGAAAATTCGATTTTTTTCTTGGAAAGTTATTTCCTGTAAAACAATTCATAGTTTGATCGTGAAAACTCGACTAAAATCTTTTTCATAAGAAAAATTAACAATTTTTTTATTTAAGACTTCATGTGTTATAGAAGAAACTTCATTTTTTGTATGAAAATGAAAGTTTTTAGATAAAAATTGTTGTTCTTCTTTGCTTGATAATTCAACTAATTTATTTAAAACATTTGGTTGAATCGCTTTGTTAAGAAATCACTTTTTTGTTAAAGATTTATATTTCAAGTTAAAAAGTTATCTCGTTGGTTAAACGTTTGATTATTTTGTAGTAAATAAATCTATTTAAATTGAAAATTCGACTATTTGGGTCAAAGTTAAGCTACATTATGAAATTTCTTTATTGGAGGCTTATACTTAGTTGAGAATTTAACTGTTTAGTGAAAATTTATATTTTTAAGTTAAAAATTCGTTTTTTTTTCTAAAAAAATTATTTTTTTAGTTTGAAATTTACTTTTTTTTTTGTTTAAAAATGCATCAGTTTCGTGGAAAATTAATTTTTTGTTTGAAAATTTAATTTTTTTAAAGAAAATTTGTCTTCTGGTTTGAAGGTTCAATAATTTAGATAAATTTTTATTTATTTTTTGATTGAAAATTCTTTATTTGTTGTAAATTCGTCTTTTTGGTCTCAAAATTCTTTTCTTTTGTTGTATAAGATTAATATGCTGGTATTTTAATATTAATGATTTAAAATAAAAAATTAGTCTAAGATAAGTAAAAAAATGTTGAAAATGTTACGCGTCTAAGTTTTCCGGGAGTGGGGTCTTCAAATTCTACTTCGCGGTACTTATTAAGTAATGTTTAATTCAAATTTTGAGGTTAGGGTTTCAATCTAACAGTGTTAAATAATTAATGAGCTACTGCTATGTGTATTTTAAATTCCTGAATTTGTTTGAGCTAGAAAACTAGTTTGAGCTAGTTTGAGCTAGATAATAATTTATATTCAACCGCTGATATAACCTGAACAATATAAATATTGTTAAAAATCATAAATTCTTAAATTCTCTTAAATTCTTTTAAATTCTCCTAAATTCTGTCATATTCTCGGTTATATAACCTGAACCAGTGATCCCAGATCTGAAGCGAGATGCGGTCCAATACTATGACAGGGCAATGTCCGTGTGAATATAGTAGGAGACGCTGTAAATGACTGTGTTGCGCGCGCAACCCATTTCTCCTCTTCTGAATTTGAAAACTCGAAGATGCACGATTGTC
>NC_046663.1:26832689-26850810 GCF_010883055.1 Belonocnema kinseyi
AATCAATACCATTTTTGGTTAAGAAATCATGTGTTTTGTTAAAAGGTCGTCTTTCTTTGTAGACATTAAATTGTTTTATGGAAAATTTATACTTTTTGATTACAGATTACATTTTTCGGTTAAATTATGAGCTAAATATATGTTTTGTTCGTAAAGTCGTTCTGTTGTAAATGCAAATATATTGTTAAAAATTAAAATTATAAGTTTTGGGTGGAAATACTCTTTTTGTTTTTAAAATTAAATAATTTCGTTTAAAGTTAATGTATTTTGTTGGAAATTGACCTTATTTAGTAGAAATTTAATCCTTTTGGTTGAAAATTTTTTCATTTTCATCAAAAATGCAATTGTTTGGTTAAAATATCAACTGTACATCTTCTTGGGTTTGAAAGTCGATTATTTCACTAAGAGTTGAACTACTTTGTCAAAAAAATACGTTTTTTTAACAAGGTTTTTTAATTATGATTGAAAATTTAACTATTTGGTTGAAAGTTTAACTCTTTAATTGAAAACTCATATTTTTCGCCTAAAAATTTCAACTTTTTGTAGATAATTCGTCTTTTTTACTTTAAAATTAAATACTTTCTTTGAAAATTCATGTATTTTTTTAAGATTTGTCTTTTTTTGTAGATTATCAATTTTCTTGGTCGAAAATTCATCTGATTGGTCGAAAATTTAACAACTTTGCTTAAAATTAATTTTTTCTTTAAAAAATTATTTATCTTTATCTGAAAATATAATTATTATATGATTGGCTAAAAATTAATCGTTTATATTGGTTAACTTGGAAAATCGTTTTTTTTGTATAGAACATTATTCTTCTTGGTCAAAAATTCACATTTTCTCTTGAAAATTTCACAACTTTGTTGAAAATTCGTTTTTTTGTCTTGTTCAATTCAATTTTTTAGCACAGTTTTTATCTGGAAATTGTACTATTCCATTTTTGTTTGAAACTTTATCCTGTACATTTTATTAGTTAAAACACCAATTATTTGATAGAAAATTAATTTATTTTGTTGAAAAGTAAACTTTTGGGTTGAAAATTGATTTATTGTGTTAATTAGATTTTTTTCCTTAAATTAAAAAAACTGCAAAATAAAAAAATTTCCTTAAAATCGTCCTGATTCCTTTCTTTTTTTTAATTTTTATAATCTTTTCGAATACTCACTTAAAATTAATTTTTTAAACTAAAAAATCATTTTCAATTTTCTTAGCAATGACAACAATTTTTGTTATTCTTTTTGAATATTTTACAATTATCAAAAGCTTTTTTTTAAATCTGCAAAAATCGACATCGTGTTTCAAATTATTTCAAATAATTTCAAGTTTTAAATTAATTTTGAATATTATTCTAAATTAAAATTGTAGCGTTCAAACTTAAAATTTAGCTCATTACAATTTTAACAAATCAAGGCTTTTTATTTCTAGCCACTCTGTTCAAATTTGTATAGTTTTTAATTGTTCTTTATAATGGCTTGTCCCAGATCTGAATTATATATTTTTTTCCAAAAATCTCTGATCCAATTCAGAAATACATGCAATTGCTTTGAAAAAATTTTTAATTCAGAAATATTTCATTTAAACGCTCAATAATTCATACGTATAAAACACAAACTTTTAACACCTTTTAATTTTACAATTTTTTAAATTAAATTATTTTAAAATACGAAATAACCGTTTAAAAATTTTTACGACTTTAACATTTGATAGATTTCTGGTTAAAAAATACAAACTACGCCATTATTTTTAAGGTTCAAAATAATAATAATTCAAAAAAATTTCAGTTCGTAACATTAAAAATTGAACGATTAAATTAATTTTTTAGCTAAAAACTTTTTAAAATAAAAGTTACATTGTTTTTATTTTAAGTTGTTCTTCAAAAGCAAAAGAAGTTTTAATTTTTCATTAAAGACTGTTGAACTTTAAAAATAATAGCGTAATTTGTATTTTTTAACCAGAAATCTCTCAAATGTTAAAGTCATAAAAATTTGTAAATGGTTATTTCGTATTTTAAAATAATTTATTTAAAAAAATTGTAAAATTAAAAGGTGTTAAAAGTTTGTGTTTTATACGTATGAATTATTGAGCGTTTAAATGAAATATTTCTGAACTAAAAATTTTTTCAAAGCAATTTTATGTATTTCTGAATTGGATCAGAGATTTTTGAAAAAAAAAATATAATTCAGATTTGGGACAAGCTATTATCAACAACAGTTAAAAACTATACAAATTAGAACAGAGTGGTTAGAAATAAAAAGCCTTGATTTGTTAAAATTCTAATGAGCTGAATTTTAAGTTTGAACGCTACAATTTTAATTTAGAATAATATTCAAAATTAATTTAAAACTTGAAATTATTTGAAATAATTTGAAACACGATAGAGATTTTTGCAGCTATAAAAAAAAAGCTTTTGAGAATTGTAAAACATTCAAAAAGTATAACAAAAATTGTTGTGATTGCTAAGAAAATTGAAAATGATTTTTTAGTTCGAAAAATTAATTTTAAGTGAGTATTTGAAAAGATTTTAAAAATTAAAAAAAAGGAATCCGGACGATTTTAAGGCAATTTTTTTATTTTGCAGTTTTTTTTATCTTAGGAAAAAAATCAAATTAACACAATAAATCAATTTTCAACCCAAAAGTTTACATTTCAACAAAATAAATTAATTTTCTATCAAATAACTGGTGTTTTAACTAATAAAATGTACAGGATAAAGTTTCAAACAAAAATGTAATAGTGCAATGTCCAGATAAAACTGTGCTAAAAAATTGAATTGAACAAAGCAAAAAACGAATTTTCAACAAAATTCTTAAATTTTCAAGAGAAAAGGTGAATTTTTGACCAAGAAGAATAATGTTCTATACAAAAAAAAAAACGATTTTCCAACTTAACCAATATAAACGATTAATTTTTAGTCAATCATATAATAGTTACATTTTCAGATAAAGATAAATACTTTTTTAAAGAAAAAATTAATTTTAAACAAAGTTGTTAAATTTTCGACCAAGAAAATTGATAATCTACAAAAAAAGACAAATCTTAAAAAAAATACATGAATTTTTAAAGAAAGTAATTAATTTTAAAGTAAAAAAGACGAATTATCTACAAAAAGTTGAAATTTTTAGGCGAAAAATATGAGTTTTCAATGAAAGAGACCTTGTTAAAAAAACGTATTTTTTTGACAAAGTATTTCAACTCTTAGTGAAATAATCGACTTTCAAACCCAAGAAGATGTACAGTTGATATTTTAACCAAACAATTGCATTTTTGACCAAAAATAATAAACTTTTCAACCAAAAGGATTAAATTTCTACGAAATAAGGTCAATTTCCAATAAAATATATGAACTTTAAACGAAATTATTTAATTTTAAAAACAAAAAGAGTATTTCCACCCAAAACTTATAATTTTAATTTTTAAGAATATATTTGCATTTACAACAGAGCGACTTTACAACCAAAACATATTCATAGTTCATAATTCAACCGAAAAATGTAATTTTTAATCAAAAAGTATAAATTTTCCATAAAACAATTTAATTTCTACAAAGAAAGACGACCTTTTAACAAAACACATGATTTCTTAACCAAAAATAGTATTGATTGATGATTTCCAGTTTCAAAAATGTATTTTCAACGAAAGAGATGAAATAAATGAAATACATAAAATAAAATAACCTCAAAATATATGCATATCAAGAGGCGCGCGATCTGTTCAAATGATGAGAATCGTCAGCATCGAAATCTGGAAACATTAAAATCCCAATCTCCTGAATTTATTTCAAAGCAGTTAACTGTTAGCAGATAGATATATAAATAGAATCGACGAAGTGCTCCGACCGGCAATCGTGCATCTTCGAGTTTTCAAATTCAGAAGAGGAGAAATGGATTGGGCGCGCAACTCAGTCATTTACAGCGTCTCCTACTATATTCACACGGACATAGCCCTGTCATAGTATTGGTCCGCATCTCGTTTCAGATCTGGGATCACTGACCTGAACTTAAATTCTCGGTAATTTAAGAACCCTAGTCCTACATTAATAAGAAGATTGAAATCACCACTTTTCTTATGAAAGATACGCTGTTTTAAGCAATATCAATACTTTTGATACGCGTAATTTATGAATCAATATTATCATCAGAACTATTTACTATCGATCAGCATCGATGTCATTCCACAATCTGTGAACTTGGAGATCCACTAAGTAGAGTTGAGACCACGAAGGAATAGTAAGGACTAGTAAGGACCAGGACCACGAACCTTCAAGAATTCGTTAATGTTTGCCACGAATAGATAACCGGGCCAGTTCCGCGCATATGCGCATTGACGGTTGCCAAGACAACACCACCTGGAAGTTTTTCACTTGATTTTTGAACACAGAGGAGTGGGGAGTGGGTAGAATACGCGACAGCGCAGACAGAACTGCGCATGTGCGCGCAACTAGCCCTGGGTATGCATTGATGGCAAACATTAACTAATTCTTGGACGTTCGTGGTTCGACCTCTCTATCCCAAGCGCATAGGGTGATGCCGCTCCTTACTATTCCTTCTTGGTTGAGAAACAAATTCATACAGGCCTACAAAGCCTTTTCACTGCGCATCGCGATTAGTCCGGAAGTTAACTCGGTTTTAGATCACAATACATCAATAAGTAGTGTACATTGGTGTTTAGAAATAATGAAAAATGTTCACACAAAACTTATTTAACCGAAAATTACGAACTTAAAAAAAGACTGGAATTTTCAACTAAGTGGAATATTTGTACTTTTATTTAGGAAAATTAATTTTGTACTTGAATGATAAATCTGAACCAGAAAGATTATTTTTCTACCAAGAAAGTCGAATTTTCAACTAAAAATAAGGTAAATTTTTCTTTCAAACCAAAGATGAGATAGAAATATTTTTTTAGTTAAATAATTAAATTTTAACCGATCGCGATAAATTTTCAAGAAATTAGTTCAATTTTTAACTTAGAACATAAAAAAATAACATTTTAGTAACTCTTCAAGGATCAAGATTAATTTTCAACCCAATAGATGATTTCTTAAGAAAAAAGATGAATTTGAACTAAAATGTTGAATTTTGTCTACGAAAAAATGAATTTGTAATAAACTGGTTGATTTTCTAACCAAAAAGATAAACTTGTTACCAAAAAAGACAAATCTCTGACAAAGTGTATGAATTTTCAACCAGAAATATTAATTTTCTATAAAAAAAACCGCAATTTCAATGAAAATTATAAATCAAAAGCCCCAAAAACTGAATTTTTAACTAAATAGTCGAATTTCTAACCCTAAAGATGAATTTCGAAACCAGAAGAAAATTTTTCTATCTAAAAGACGAATTTTCAATAAATAAATCAATTTTCAGGCACAGAAATAAGTTTTTAACGAAAATAATTAATCTTTCACCAAACAAAATGAAGTTATAACCAAAATATTGAATTTTTAACCCGGTACCGCATGATTTTTTTTCCAACGAACAAATTCAGGCGTTTTTAGGAAGGCTATAGAACAATGTTTTTTGTTTTTTATTTTTCGTTTTTTTTTGGTTGTGTAGTGTTTTTTATTAAAGCCATGGACTAACAATTAGGGGGCTTCCATAAACCATGTGGCCCAAATTTTGCCACTTTTGCCTCCCCTCTCCCCCATGTAGCCCACCGTGGCATTATCGTGACCCCCCCCCCCCAGGGTGCTACGTATTTTTTTTCTATTTCTTGTAAAACGAAAATAAACAAAAAATGAGTGATAGCAACCACGCAAGTGGTTGCGGCCAGAATTTTCTTGCCTCGATTCGTTAACTAATGTAAACTAACAAAAAGACTTGGGGAAGGGGGACTCGGCTTGGTTCGCAAGGATCAAATTCAGGACTCCGAACGCTATTTCAAAAAATAAGTAAGCTATACGCTTTATTATTTTTTTGTTACACCTGAATATAAAATTATGTGGCTCAGGGCGTACCCCCCTCCATGTAGCCCACCGTGGCCTTTCGTAGATCCCCTCCCCCTCCCCCTTAAGCAACCACGTGGTTTATGGGAGGCCCCTTAGTTGACGGGGTTTTTAAACCGTTTGAACCTCACAAAAATTTTGTTTTCGGTTTAAAACGATATATATCATATATGATACGCCATGGGGTAGAGGGTTAACTAAAAAATTGAATTTCTAACGAAAAATATGAATTTTCAGCAAAGAAGATTAATTTTCTACCAGAAAAGATTAATTTTTCACTAAAAAGATGATTTTCAAAAACAAACATTAATTTTTTACAAAAAAATGACTTTTAAGAAAATATATTAATTTTAAATTAGATTAGTTAAAAAAAAATTTTTAAGTAAATAAGACGAATTTTCAACAAAATAAATTAATTTTCAACCAAGAAATACATTTATAATAAAAATTATAAATCTTTCACCAAATAAAATGAATTTTCAACTACGAAACATAATCTTTTACCAAAAAATCAACCTGGGACCAAATGCATTGTTTTTTAACCAAATAATTGAATATTCAACTATAAAAGATCATTTTTCATCCAACTGGAGTGTAATTAAATTTACATTAAAAAAAAAAAATTATCAAAAATAAGAATAATTTTCTACCAAAAAAGACTACTTTCAACAAAATACAAGAGTGATAAAAAATATATATTTCGGGTTCCAATCGTGTACAAACCTACGAATTTCTGCCAACGTTTCTTGAAAATTTTCAATTGAAAACATTATTTTCTTTACCCAAAAAAACAAAGTTTGAACAAAATGGTTAAATTTTCAACTAAAAAAATTAATTTTTTCTAAGAAAGACCAATTTGAATCAAAATACCTGAATTTTCAACTAACAAAACTAATTTACAAATATAATACTAACGAAAATAGATTTTTTCCACAATATTTCTATTTTCATATCTTTTATAAAGTTTTGACATTTTTATATTTTATCTTATCTTCTTCCTTATTTCATTCGTCAACATTGTAAGTTTATTTTAAATTATTCTAAAAAAGATCTACTCAAGTCGCTCTACTGGTAATTGAACACAAGAACTTTCGATTTCCGGTCGGGTCGTTTTCCAATAAGGCTTTTAGAGATTTCGAGAAAAAAATACTTTTTCAGAAATATATGCTATCTCAAGCTAGGTATTACATTTGTGATACCAGAAATTTCGAAATCTGCAGTACAAAAAAATAATTTTCTACCTAAAAAGACAAAATTTTCAACAAAGTACATGAATTTTTAATCACAGAATGCAAGGAATTTGAGGAATTCACTTGATTCAAAGAATTTATGAAATTGAAGCAGTTTACGCAATTCATGGAATTAACGGAATTCATAGAATTTATTAAATTCACAGAATTCTCCGAATTCGTGTAAATCAAGCAAGTCATGGCATTCAAGTAATTTACGAAATTCACGGAATTCCATAAATTTCGTGAATTCCATGAATTTCTTAAATCCTAACAATTCCGCGACGTCCGTGAATTCTTTGAATTCCATCAATTTCTTTAAATCCATGAATTCCTTCAATTTCATGAATTTAAAAAATTCTTTGAATTCCAAAAAATCCACGAATTCCGTAAATTCTGCGGATCCGAGAATTCAGCGAATTTCTGGAATTCCGTGAATTTAATCAATTTGATTCATTATGTGAATTTTTCCAATCCAGCTAATTCTTAGAATACAACGCATTCTTTGAATTTCATCAATTCCAGGAGTTCCATAAATTTGGTATATTCCTTGAATTTTAGGAATTTCTCCTATTCCGTGAATTCTATCAATTTGATGAATTTCGGGAATTTTTCTAATCCAGCTAATTTGTAGAATTCTACGAATTCTATAAATTCCATCAATTCCGGGAATTCCATCAATTTCGTACATTCTTTGAATTTCGTGAATTCCATGAATTCCGTGAATTCCCTGAATTTTATCAATTCCATGAATTCAAAAAATTGAATGGGTTCATGCAATTCGATGAAGTTCTGGAATTCCTTGTGCACAATTTTCATCTTACAAAAAAGGAACGATTTTCAATAAAATATTGAATAGTTAAATGTTCGTTAAAAAAATTAATTCTTAATAATAACGAATGTTCAAGAAAATACTTGATCTTTCAACCAAATAAATACATTTTTCAACAAAAAGAACAATTTTCAATTGAGAACAATATTTTCTACCAAGTAAGGCAAAATTAAAAATTCCTCAACCAAAGCAGATTAATTTTCAAACCAAAAAGAAAAATTTCAATACGAAAGTAAAGAAAAGTATGAAGTGAGTTAACTTTTAATAGAAAAATTACACTTCGAAGCGAAATGAAAATTTCTGCAAAGACTGATAGATTTTTAATAAAAAATATGAAATTTAAAAGAACAGAACAGCAGGTGTTCAACTAAATTAACGAATTTTTGACTAAACTGATTTATTTTTAATGGAAAAAATAATTCCTTGACCAAAAAGTTGACTTAAAAAAAAATGAATTTTGAACCAAAGAGACGATATTTCTGCCGTGTAAATTAATTTCCTATGAAAGGAGATTAACTTTCCAGAAATTAGTTAGATTTTCATTTTATCAAATAAATTTTTAAATCAGAAAAAATAAATTTAATAAAAAATAGCTGATCAAACAGAACTGTTCCGTCTGAACCAAATAGTTGAATAAAAGAAATGGATTTTCCACAAGAAAATTGGATGATAAAATTGTCCAGTAATAAAATTGATTGCTTATAAAAAATGAAACTTTTTTTCAAATTAAAAAAAAATATCCAACAAAATTGTTAAATTTTGAACTAAAGATATTAATTTCTTACTACAAGTGTAAATTCTGAAACAAGAAGATTAATTTTTTATTTAAAAGAACATTTTTGATAAAGTACTTGAGTTTTCAACAAAAAAATTAAATGGATACATTTCTATTGAAAAAATTAATTTAATTTAATACCACAATATTCATTGGTATTGAAACAAAAGTATTTTCATGGTCTTATTTTCATATTTAAAAAAGTGAAAATCCTATTTCAAAAATTGTTATTAAATATTGTATTGCAATTTGTGTCGTTTTTCCAGAAATTTAATTTTTGTTATCTTAGTTTTTATGGTTTATTTAACGCATCTGGTTTAAAGAGAAAAACTGTTTTCCTAGACATAATCCAAAGTTGATGCATGAATAGAAAATACTTTTTGATAATAGATTTCCAAATAAAATAATTCGTACAATTTTTATTTAAAAACTCATAAAGGTGGCGAAGGGATAGAGTGTGAGGAAACTTTTTCCTTCCATTTTTCAGCTCGCAAAATTAATATTCTGAATGTAAGATTTGATTTTTTTTATATATATTTTTATTTTTTAAATTGTTTGTATTGTTTTGTAAAGTTGTATTTAAGTTTAAAGAAAGTTTTTCATGCCTTGCGTCGTATAATTTAACTAATTTTTTTAATTTAATTTGAAAAAAATTTTAATTTCATTTTTTTATTTTAAACATTATTTTTGAAAATAAAAACAAAAAATATGCAACCTATCAAAAAATTATTCATAAAAAATTTCTAGCTCCTTTTTTGAAGAGCAATTTCCGTGTTCATTTTTTTCATATCCTGTAGTCAGACCGTAGTCAGACCGCCCAATTGAATTTCAAAAATTTGTTATGATAATCCAGTAGGGCATTCCAACAGCAACAATTTACATTAGAAGGAATTTTTTCGTCTTTTTGGACTCTATAAATAACCGTACATTACATTTTTAAATCTTGAACAAAAGTGGTCTCAAAATTTAAAATATTTTGTAAGATTGTCGAATTCTCCTCTCCCAAGTCGTCTAACGTAAATAAATTTACAAGTAATTAGTTAACAAACAAGAATACGAATTTTTAACGAACGAGTACAATCCTGAACCAAAATTGATTAATTTTAGACCAAAAAATAACCTGAGTTTTTAAAAAAGAAGTCGAGTTTAAATTAAACAAGATGCATTTTAAAAAAGAAAATTAATTTTCTGCTAAGAAAGATGAATTTTCAATCAACTGTTAAAATTTGTATTAAAAAACAGTTGCATATTTAACTAAAAGATAAAAATATATACAATAACCGATAAATCTCAACAAAAGAAATTAATTTTTTAGCCAAAAAGATATTTTTTTAACAAGATAGATTTTTTTCAAAAAGTGGAAGCATAAAAAAAATATATAAATTTTGAACCAAGTAATTGAATCTTTGACAAAAAGATATGGACTTTTGAGAAAAATAATTAAATCAGGTTTTCAGCTAAAACAAGATAATGTTCAATTAAAGGAAATCAATTTTCGACCTAAAAGATCAACTTTCAACAGAAAAACACTACTTTTTAATAAAATATATTGATTTTCAACAAAATTATTGAATCTTGATGAACAAACATGGCTTATTAACAAAAGAGTTAAATTTTCAGTAAAAAAATTCTCTTTAAGAAAATTTCACAACATATTTAAATTTTGAACCAGACAAATGAAACTTAAAAAATATAATTTTCTAATGAAATAATTAAATTTTCAACCAAAAATAGCATAGTTATATTTTTAAGCGCAGAAATAAATTTGTAACTATAAAAAATGAATTTTCAAATCAATAAAGTGATTTTTAGCTAAAGTGATTAATTTTTAAGAAGAATCATATCCTACTACAAATAATGATATTTTCTGAAAAATATTAAAATTTTTTATAAAAACAAAAAACCTTTTTTGGAATAAGACACTGGAATAGTTAATATTTCAACAAAATAAGAATGTTATTTTTAACTAAAAACAGTTTAATTTATCTTACAAAGACGAATTTGAAAAAAATGTGCAGCCCTTAACCAAGAAGGATTTTTCAGCCAATGCGGAAAAGATTTAATTCAAAATGTTGAATTTCCTGGCTAAGAAGAGAAATTTTCTGCGAAAAAGTTGCATTTTTAAACTGAAAATATCAAATTGTCTAGAAAACAGTTGAATTTTAATACCAAAAATATTAATTTTTGAATAATAATGTAACGTTCCACTCAACGGTTTCATGTTTTGCCAAAATAGTTGATTTTCTAACAAAATATTAAAACCTTAAACAAATTAAAAATTTTCTAAAGAAGGAAATGATTCATTAAAAAACATTATAAAATCTAAAAAATATATAAAACTAACCTGGAACATTTGCTTCTATGAATTTAATTTTTTTAGGATTCCAAGTTTAATTAATTAACAGAGAAAACCTTACGTTATCTCACATACAGAGGGTGGTAAGACGTCAAAATGTCAGAAGAACGCCTTATCTAATTTTTGCATGATTGACTGAACTTCAACTACAGTCTATTGAAAATTCCCAGACTCTCCCGGACTTTCCATAATAAATTCCCTACCCTCTATTAATTATTTAGTTAACCCAGTAGGCACAAAATTTGGCGACGTCCTTACGACATCGTTACGACATATTTACGACAACTTTACGACATCCTATGTCCATGTCGTTTCGTTGTCTTTGCGATATCGTAAAGACATCGTCAGATCACACGACTCATTTACGATATCGTAAAGATACCTTAACAACATGGACATAGGACGTCGAAAAATGGTCGTAAAGATGTCGTAACGATGTCGTAAAGACGTCGTCGAATTTTCTGCCTGATGGGTAAAATTCAGCCGTGCCGCATTTACATAATTAGAACAAATTCCATCCTTTAGCGTTGAAGAGATCATCTCAGATCACCGTTCAACAGGTAGCCCTTTCTGGCATGACAACCAACTCTTCTTCATAGACCCACCTGGACATAAACTCTGTTCCTATCAGAAAGAGAGACCAGTAACTTGCGCTACTATAGGTATCCAAATCTTTTCTTTCTTTCTTCCTTATCACAACTCACACTTAACAACTCACAGCCCACAACTCAGGGCACTCAGAGAATTGATGGAAAAGAAACTAGGATAGAGTGAATGAAACGTTAAATTCATGACTCATCCCACAAAGTAAGGAGAACTCCTGACTCGTAACACACAACTAACAACCCACAACTATCAACTCACATCTCACATTTCACAACTCACAGTCAGCAACTCACAGCTCACAACTCAAGGAGCTTAGAGAAGTGATGGGAAAGAAACTAGTGGAAGTAAGGGGAGGTTCCTTACAATTTGAAGAGCTTGACGCTTCGACCTTTTGTTTCTTCTATTTGTTTAATAATAATGTTTCCATTCAAAAGTATAAAAAACTAAAAATTTGTATATAACAATTTTTTACACTTCAATAACTGATCAGAAAAACTTTATACTGTCTTGAATGAATTATTTGCTATAAATACATGTTATTAACAAATTGACAAATATTCTGATTATTGATAAACAATTTTTTTTACTGAAAGTGCTTTATATTAATGTAGGCATGCCATTTAATTAAAAAACGATTTAAAAAGTTTCTAAGAACCACTGTTATAAACAATTCTAGTTGAAAAATATAAAAATTTCAGATTTTTAAAAATTATAATTTCCTTCAATCGCGAAAACGACTTCAGCTAATTATTAAAGTAATAAATATTTAATAATATTTAAGTAAATATAACCATTTAAATTTGTATAAACAAATTAAAAAATTTTTTTTTCACATAGAATATTCTTTTTGCACTGCAAATGTTTTAAGCTATTGGATGAATGACTGCTATTGACGAAAATATTGGAAAAGCAAACAATAACCACTGTTATTGACAATTCTTATGACAAAATATTGAAATTAAATATTTTATTAATTTATAATTTTCTTTGATGGCCTTAATGGGTACAGATATTTCTGAAAATAATTCATCTTCGATAATATTTGGTAAAATGTAACAATTATAGGGATTAAAGAAAATAAAAGTTTGATAAAATCTTACATTTAAATACTTTTTAACGAGAATTATTTATAACAATGGTTATTGTTAACTTCATAAATATTATTGTGATTAGCAGTTATTCGGCCAACAGCTTCAAACAGATCCAGTTTCAAACAAAAATTTTTTATTCAAAAGTGTCAAAATATTGAATTTGTTTATATAATTTGTTGAAAAAATTTGAATTGTTTTATGTTATCAAATAATAATGAATATTTATTATTTTAATGATTACCTGACTCGTTCTGGCGAATAAAGAAAATTATCATTTTTTTGAATCTCAAATTTAAATATTTTTTCACAAGAATTGTTTATAATAATTTCTATTGGAAACTTTTAAATCAGTTTTGTAACTGAATGTTATTCCTTCAATTATATGAAGCACTTTTAGCTTCAAGAAAAATGGTTTATGGATAACAAGACTATTTTTCAATTTGTTCATAAAATTTGTTTATGACTAATATATGGAATAATAAACAAATTGTTGTTATCATAAGAGACCCTAAACATTAATTTAAGACAATGCAAAGTTTTCCTAATCAGTTGCTAAAGCGTAAAATATTGTTTTGTACAAAATCTTAGTTTTTCCATACTTTGAGTGGAAAAATTATTGAGAAAGAAATAACGAAAACAAAAGATCGAAGCCTCCAGCTCTTTATAATTTAATGACCGATTAGGAAAAAAAAATTTTTTTTCGAAAAAAGCTTAGAAGATTCCTAAGAGAGTTGTTGAGCCTGATTTTTAAATTAGGCTTTCATTAGTGAAAGATATTCAAATATTATATAACAAACAAATAAAATTGGTATGAAAAAATTACTTCTTGAAAGGAAGTTTTTTTAATTTTTCCATAATTTTACGTTCTTAAAAGTTAAATTGCAGGATATATGGATAAAAACAATATATTGAAGAGACTTCTTCTGGAGCGTATCATTGTTAATATCCCAGTGGGCACAAAATTTGGCGACGTCTTTACGACATCGTTACGACATTGTTAGGATAACTTTACGACATCCTATGTCCATGTCGTTAACGTGTCTTTATGATATCGCAAATAAGTTGTATGATCTCATGATGTCTTTACGATATCGCAAAGACACCGAAACGACATGAACATAGGATGTCGCAAAGTTGTCCTAAATGTGTCGTAACGATGTCGCAAAGACGTCGCCAAACTTTGTGCCCGCTGGGATTATACTAAATTGGAGAAACTAGTACAATAATCAGGCATTTTTAGACAAAAAATGGTGGTTTTTTTCTATAAAATTTTGTTGATTACGAAATTAATGCTACTTTTACAAAATTTCATAATTTGTTGATTAATCTTATGGTTTTTGTAAAAAAAATTTACACTCCGAGAAATATCCTCTTTTAAGGAAAGGATAGTTCTTTGAGCAAATGGCATTTCCTTCCAAATTTAAGTTTGAACATGGTAAGGTCTCAGTTATCCCAAATTTTATTTCCTCCAAAATTTATTTTTCCCAAAAATTTAAGTATAGAAGTTTAAGTTTATGAGTTAGAAGTCCGCATAGTATAAATTCAGGAAAGTCGATAATGATGAAACTAAATAAATAACTATTCAGAAAATGTCGCCGCAAATATGTTTTTTGAATTATATCAAGTCAGATGTATAAAAAATGTGAAGTTCTAAATGTTTTAGTTTCTATAGTGTTTTTTCTCGAGCGGAATATATTTCTTCAAACAGATTTTGACAAAAAAGAAATTCGCAAAATACAAATAAATTTTTCACAGAGTACCAATAATAATTCGACAAAGTGAACATTACATTTTTAGCATTGGCATAAAGAATAGGATTCATGGAATAAACAAATATTGACAAAATTTTAGAATAAAGAATTGTATCTGTAAACAATAATTAATTAATTATAAATACAAAAAAATACAGAACGTTTAACGAATATATAATATGATTAGGAACACTGTATTAATATAAAATTTCAAAACAATAAATAACATTTAATTACTTTTGCTCATTTAAGCAATTTCAGATGCAGCAATCTTTCCCGCTTTTTTGCTCCAAGTTAGCCTTCTTTAGATCAGCGACTTTGACTTTAGCAAATGATTGCATTCGTTTTTCAAAGTATTATTGCATTAAAAATACAAAAATAAAATGTTTCTATGGAAACTATTTTTAATGTTTAAAGTTTCTAAAATTATTGTTTAAATTTAAAATAACTAATGCAAAAATTTTCATCCAGAAATATATGTTTTTCTATTATTGTCATTTTGAATACAAATAATTTTAGAAGGTTTAAACATTGAAAATATTTTTTTGTTAAGAAAAATATTTCACTATATTTCACTATATTTATGGAATAAGCAAAAATTGATTTGATTGTTTTAATATAATTAATCTAGTTTCAAGTGTGTTTTTACTACAACTTTACACAATTATATTTTTAATATTGATTAAAAAATTTGTGGTATAAATAATTTGCGTTAAAAAATGTTGAATTGCATATTTTCGATTTCTTTTTTACTCTAAATTACGTTCTAATTTTAGATTTTTCTTGTAGTTCTTATACTGTGTATTTGCCATACAAACCTATCTTAAGGGCATGTGATACTTATAGTTTCTCCGGTTTTTTCCACAAACATGAAAATGTTTAAAAACTGAATTCGGAGATGCTATAAAATATCACAACGGACGTCCCTGGACTCTTTTTTGAGAAATAATAACAAAAAAAAATTTTGTGCTAAATAAAAATTACATGCATTATTTTAAGGTTACGTCGTTTTTCATCTCTGCCTTTCCAATAATCTGGAAATTATTTATGAAATAAACTTTTTTGATTGCCCGCAAACAAGTTTAGTTCCGGGAGAATAGTTACTTTTTTTTTTGTAAGTCCAAAGTTTTCGGCCAAAAATATTGTGTAGTTTGGAAGTAACGCTGGGGTGAATTATAACACACATAACCTCGAAATATACACGCACGTTGTTAGCAATATCAACCTATTTTTTGATAAAAAAAAAACACAAAAAGAGTCTGTTGAGACGTCCGTTAGCATGTTCGCTAACATTTCCCAGATTCTTAAGGCAAAATATTTCTTATCCTAGGAAAAAAGCAGGGGGGGGGGTATCTAACACTGAAGAAATCGATACTATTTCCTAAGCGCTATGCCAATTAATCACATTTTGCTAAATTAAAACTTTTTGAATTAACCTACAAAAAAGTGTATGTAGACGTCCTTTAGCATGTTCGCTGTCATTTCCCAAATTGTTAAAAAAAAAAATTTATCATTCTAGAAAAAAAAAGCCGGGGGAACCTAAAACTGGTCGAATCGACAATTTTCTATGTATCACATGCCCTTAAGAGAAAGTAGTTCCACTACTAAGTTGAGGGTTGTTTTCGATGCTTCCAGTTTAACTTTCTCTCATTCTTCCTTAAATTCGGATCTTCACATCGGTCCCAAGATTCTTAATGATTTCGTTTCAATCATTAAGAATTGAATATCAGTATATTATAAAATAATATTTACGTTGATGATGTTTTGTTTGCTTCAGAAAGTTAGATTGAGGCTAAACAGGCGCGAGCTTAAGTAGCACTGTCATTAGAAGTTGGCGGTTTTCATTTGCGAAAATGGGCCGCAAATGAACCCGAACTATTGGAAGATTGTCCCTCGGCAGAACACGAACGTGCTATCAAATTTCTGTTAGCAGAGGATGCACAGTTTATGAAGGTTCTAAATTTAATTTGGGATCCTGAGTCTGATTTATTCCTTTTTACAGTGACTTATTCTTTAGTAAAAAATCCAACAAAACATACTGTTCTTTCATCAATAGCTTAGTTGTATGTTCTTATGTGTTGGATAACTCCAGTCATGATAGTGGTAAAAATTTAAATACTGGAACTTTGGCTGCGTAATCTCGACTGGGACGAGAGACTACTTGATGATCTTGATATTCAATAGTTAAATTATCATAGTTCTCTGGAAAAATGAGAAGCACTTAAAGTCCCGAGATGGACAGGGCAATTACAGACAAACTCTGAAATCGAGCTTCATGAATTTTTTGACCGTTCGTTAAAAGCATATTCAGCTTCCAATTACATTCGAATTCTTAGTGAAGATCTAAAGGAGACTCCTGTTTACCAACTAATGACTAAATCTAAAGTAGCTCCTGTTAAATATGTATCAATTCATTATCTGGAGTTGTGTGGAGCTGCGTTGCTAACTAAGACACTCAAGTTTGTCAATCGTCATAGAAACTATGTCATTGCATAAAATACCTGTTTACTGTTACACTATTTCCGTTAAAGTTTTGGTTTGGCTAGAAAACATTTATAAAATTGGCCTGTTTTTGTCCCCAATAGAGTTTCCCTAATTCATTATCTGGAACATCGACACGCAGCCCCCTCGCAATCAAATTTAGAACAGCGGACAATAAAGAGTCATCATGTATTGAGTATGATCCAAATCCATTTAACTTGATGCTTAAATTCTCCTCTCGGCCAAGATTGTTGCGCGTAACAGTCTATTGTAAAAGGTTTATTGATGCCTTTGTGTTCAAGCACTTAAAACTTAATTAGCCTAAACCTAAACTCAATATTGAAAAGTTTAAATCCATTTGCTGATTCCAACAATCTCTTAAGGTTATGTGAAAAACTATGGCATGCTCCTATCAGTTTTGATCAGAAGCATCCTATCATTTTCCGCATCACTACATAAGTGAGCTTTTCGCCAACCATGCTCACCTTCGAACTTCACACGGTGGTCAGTAATTAACTTTGCATACGCTCAGATGGCGTTACTGGATTTTGGGAGCTGGCTCTTTGGTTAAACGAATGATCAAAGGTTGTCTGGAGTGTAGACGTAAGAAAGCGGCTCTGTCTTAACAACTTATCGGGAACTCACCTGCATTTAGAGTAACCACACATCATTGGTGCTGACCAGGAATTTAAAAATTGCCTTTTGAATCTTAGACTGGATGCTAATTTGCCTAATAAGTTCGCAATTCAGGGTACTTCTTAGCATTTCATACCTCCTTCCGCTCCTTGTTTTGGGGGTTTATGGGAGGCTTGAGTTAAGAGTTTAAAAGACCATCTGAAAATAATTGTTGGTGCTCATAATCTTACATAAGAAGAGTTTTATACTTTTCTTACTCGTGTAGAAGTTTTTTCTAATTCCTGTCATACGAGGGTGGATTGATAAGTTTCCGGTCTCACCAAGAGATGGCGCCACTAGGCCTACCTTGAGGTGGCGTTCTATATTACCATCCTTAGATAGCTTGTAGCTATAGTTTCAGCCCGATCGCCATGTTAGTTT
>NC_046663.1:26850910-26872343 GCF_010883055.1 Belonocnema kinseyi
CAGCCTTGGAGGAGATTATGTTGAGAAATAAAAAAAAAAAATTCTTAAAAACGTTGTTTTTCTTGGTCAGGCCGGAAACTTATCAATCCACCCTCGTATTGTCCCTCTTTCCAATGATCCTGAAGACTTTTCCTATCTTACACCTGGACATTTTCTGATTGGAGCCGCTTTGACTAGCATTCCTGAATTCTCATTGGAATTCACTTTGGAAAATCGTTTAAATTGATGGAAGTTAGCAAAACAAATTTCAAAGATTTACTGGAGAAGATGGGCTGTTGATTATTTACAGTCTTTACAAAAATGCTACAAAATGGTTCAACAAAGAGCTAAATCCTGTGGTTGGTGATACCGTGTTGTGAAACATGATTCGTAATTGCCTTCTAGGTGATTGTTAGGTCGTATAATTAAATGCTACAAGGAAAGGACGATTTAGTACGTTCTATCCGCCTGAAAACTACCATTTCGGAATGCAAACGTCCGATTACTCAGATTTGTCAGTTACCAGTCAGACCGAAAGACATGAGCGAAATCTGAACAACTATTATTAATTAGATTTAATATAAATTATTCTGTAAACTTAGTCGATTATGGCGGGCGGCTAAGACTATTGAAGTTTAGTTACATTTATACTATTTCTTTACGGCGAACGGCATTTTGGTTGGTGGCAAATACTCGATTAAGCACTTATTGTTTTTTCTTTTCATCGTGCAGTTAGCACTCACGAAGCGGGCGGTATGTTTAAAGTTGAAATGTTTCGTCTTATTAGATCTTCTGCGATGGGAAATGATTTAATTTGTCAACATCGCCAATTTCAAAGCTATTTGCCGAAAATAATTACGAACTTATTAATCAATGAATATTCAGAATGTTTGCGTTATTTATAAATTAAGAAATAGCTCGTAAATCAATAATAAATTAATTACTTTCAGCGGTTCCAAATTTAGAAAATTAAAATATTTGTGGAAATTCAATAATTCGTTTATTTTATGAGGCGGTTTAGAAGTCGGTGAATTTTAGTTCCAGATATTTTCAAATTCGGGATTTTATTTTTTGTCAATTAAAAATCTTTTCGTTACTTGAAATTGGGTAAATTTTATAACTCGGTACTACTAGCGCCGCCGCACGGCTGTTTTCAACTCTCATGGAACATTTTTTACATTGGGCAGTACAGTGTAAGCACCTTCTTGCTGTAAATGTTCTAAGATTGACTACCTCTGTAGAAATATATCCAAGTCCTCCAAAAATTCTCTAACATAACCTTAAATTAATGGGATTTTTAAATTTCCTAAAAGATCTAACTATTTTTATTAAGAAATAACTCAATCCGGTTTGAATTTGTAGCATAACCTTCAATTGTGTGCACTTGTAAGTTGTCCAGAAGACCCAATTGTTTTTTTTTTAAATATCCAACTCCGGCGAGAATTCTCTGAGATAATCTTAGATTGTGCGATTTCGTAAGTTTTTTATAAGAAACGACTGGTTCCGTTTTAAGATATTAAATTCCCACGAGAAACCTCTAATATAACCCACATTAATTTAAGATATTTTCTGTAGCTGCTCTTATTTGAAAAAATCTTCCCGCTTCGCGGGCACATTCTCATCGCGCGCTGCGCGCACGGCTCGTTTCGATCGCAAGTTTGAGCACGCATAGGGCTCGCGACGGTTTAATCTCGCGCTTTGCGCTCGATAATGGGTTACCCCGCGCTTCGCGCTCGGACATAATTACACCTCGCGCTTCGCGCTTGGATATTTATTCTTTGCATTTAGAATGCGTGAAAAAACTTTATTAAAAAGATCTCTTTTAGATGGCAATATTTATATTTATTTTTACAAATAAAACAAAAAGTAACTGTCCTATCAAGAAGTGATTCTTAACGAAATTGTGGATCTTTTTTGGGGTAACAGTTTATGTTACTTCATCTTTTTTCGTATCCTACATAGTTTGTCTACAAAATGGAATTTTTTATTATTTTTTTGTGCAATCAAAATTTGAACTTTTGATTTTTGAAGAAAATACAAAAATTTGTTATTGTAATCTTGTAGGGCTTTTTAAAAAAAAAAATTTCTTCTCTTGACTCCTTTTCATATCGTGCGATTTTTGGCTTAAAATTTTGATTTTCGGTTGATTTGCAAATTTTTAAAACGCTCTAACTCTGAGAATTTTCATTTTATCAAATAAAGTCATTAGGGTAAGTTTTTCGTTCTTTTCAATACAATAAATATTTGTACATAGGATTTTCAAATTCGGAAAAAAGTGGTGTAACAAATTTTCAAAATGCGCTCACTTTCTGAATTTTTATCAAAAATGACTGGTAAACAAATTATTCCTTTCTTTTAGGCCCTAAAAAAAGTGTTCGCTTATTTTTTCGAGAGTTATTGTGTTTACCGACGGAAGGACGGACGACCGGACGGACGGACGGACAGACAGGCAGATGCCATCGTGAAAAACTGATTTTCGGATTCAAGTGGTCTCGAAACGAGATTTCCCTAAGATAAACTGAACATTAGTAGTCTAGACATATTTGAAGAAATATATTTCCCTAGAGAAAAAAAACTTCATAAACTAAAACAAGTAGAAGTTAACATTTTTATTAATATTTAACATTATTTATTCAAGAAACATATTTGCAGCGAAATCTTTTGGATATTTATTTATTTAGTTTCATCATTACGGACTTCCAGCCTTTATACTACTTCAGTTTATCCAACTTCAATTAAGAACTCCTGAAAAATTTTAGCAACGTTCATAAATAGTAGATAAATTTCACGATGATTTTAAACAAATTGTATAACAAAATGCATATATAAGGCATTTTTCGAAAGGAAAATCGTTATTTTCGTCAACTTTTTTAATTAGAAACTTCATTATAATATTAAAAGAAATTAATAATTCATTGATTAATGTTTTTTATTAAACAAATGCATTGTCCTGAAGCTGCAACATTAATAAAAGAATAACATTAATGAGAAACTGCAACTGAAATTAAAAAAATAATAAAGTTATCAATAACTTCCCAATTAAAAATACTGTTTATTAAATTTGCTTAAAAGAATCATAAAATTTATAAAATATTTATGCAAGCTGCTGAAATTGTCATGAAGTTCCCAACTGAAAAATCTGGCATTGAAAAAACTAATTTTTATGCCGAAAAAAACCCGAATAATGTATCAGTTTATTAACTTTGTTTAAGAAAATCATAATATTATTTAACAAATAATGAATTTTTCTAAAATTGTCATAAGGTTCCTAATTAAAAGTTAAATTCATTAATTAATAATTATTTTATTAATTATGATTATTAAATTATTATTATTATTAAATATTGGCATTTATTAGAATTAGTAATGAAATCTGTTTTTAATATCAACAATAATAATCTCAAGAACAAATTACTTCATTATTATATTATTTTTATCCAAGTTTTTTACAATATAACTTAAAAAACCTAAAATTATGGCAAATCGTAAAAAAATTCTTTCAACAAATAATTTGTTTATAAAATTCTTTTTTTTCTATAATATTAGAATAATTTTAAATAAAGTAACTCTATGAAAATTAGGGGATTTCAACACTTTTCATGTCATTAGCGAGCACCAGGAACGTCAAATAGAAAAATTTATTTATACAAAAATTTAAAGTCTATTCAAAAATTCAGACTTAACAACTCTATAAGAAATTTTTTCGGCTTTTTTTATTTTTTTGTCTGCAAATCGGTTAATATTTGTAAGCTGTATGTTTTTTTAAACTAAAAATCAAAACTCAATTTAGAAAATTCTTTTTCACTCGAAAAAGCTGAATTTTAACTTAAAAAGTTGTTTTAAACTTTCAACTTCAATTTATTATTAAATTTGTAATCAAAATAACTCATTTTGACACAAAAAATTAATTCTTACCATGAAATTGAACTTAGAACCAAAAGGAATAATTTTCTATTCAAAAAGATAAATCTCAAAAGAAATAATTTTTTGCTAAAGCCGTAGCGCGCACTATTCAACCATTGTCAGTAAAACAATTCTAAAGTTTCAAAAAAATTGTATTAAAATTTGATAATCCCTTATGACCAATTGTTTCTTTATTTTTTTACATTATTGAATAACCACGTAGAACAACTAATAACTTTTTTATAACTTGAACGTATAAGAGACGAAATTTAAATAGAAAAACATAAAATACAGAGTTCTTTCAAGCATTACCATTCATTCGCCAAATTTTTTCAAAATTTATAATTTTTTTCTCCACAATGACACAGTAGTACACGACGAAATGGTTAAGAATATATAAAAAAAGGATTAATTAAAAATGTTTAGACTCATTTTTTTAGTTTTATTTATTAAATATTTTTAAATTATTTTTAAATTATTATTTTAAAATAATTTTTTAAATTAAATTTCATTGTGATTTATAAAAATAATTTTAAATTATCATTTTCTTAATAGGCCGTGCTTACCTATCTTTTGCTGCTCCTGTTATAAACAATCCTGATAAATTTATAGCGGGTTATGATAACAGACTTTTATTAGTCACATGGAATAGTCACACAACTGATGCAAATCCTGGATTGGACTTTTTTAAAAACCGCAACAAGTTTCGAAACATCGAGTGGCAAGTGGGTGAAGACAGAATCAGTTATGGAACTATCGATCCGGCAGGCAGACTATGGTTTGGTGAGAAAAATCTACTACATTTGAGTGGAAACTTTAGGTTTACAAAATATATTAATTTTTAATAAAATATTTGATTTTTGACTCATAAAGAAATGATCCAGTGTTATCACTTTATTTGTATTTATGTCACTGATAAAGTATATTATAATCCAGGCATTATATATAATGCCTGGTTACTCCAGTAAAAGTATATAATAGATGAATTCTATATAATCCCTAGGCATAATACAGGGTGATTATTTTAATTTGAAGCTTTTAAATATATCGAAAAATAGGCACTCTATGAAAAAATGTTATGAATCAAAAGTTTTATGTTTAAAAAAATCTCCCTGTATATAATACCCGGTTACTGCAGGAAAAGTATATAATCCAGGCATTATATATAATTGCTAGGCATTATATATAATATCTGGTTACTCTAGGAAAAGTATATAATCCAGGCATTATTTATAATCCCTAGGTAATGTGTATAATTACTAGGCATTATATATAATGCCTGGCCTCTTCCGGCAAAGTACATAATCGAATACTTATAATATACTTTGCCTGGGCAATATATATGACCCCCAGGCATTGTGTACAATACCCTGTCCAAATTTGTTTTTTTAGGGAAAAAGAAATTCCATTTTTTTAATCGGTCAAAATTAACTAGCACCTTAGAGATTTTGAAATTATGATGGGTTTTAAATAAAAAAATCTCGGGTGTCGGAAAAATTAAAATAAATAAGTATATTTTATTTAGTTTTTTAAATTAAAGCTTGAACGCCTCTTAAGGAGTGTTCATGAAATAATTCGCACCAAATATAATGTTAATTAATTTCAAAAATAACACTTCTAACTTAAATCAACATATTTCACGATTTACCAGATGAAAAAATTGTTTAAATGAATAAAAATTGCTTAAACAATTGAAAAATATCCTGAGTAAATTACTTTTATCATTTGCTAATTGAGTCATTAACCTGAATAAACTCGGGGAAAATTTCAAACAAAAAAATTGTTTACATAACAATTCTTTCAACAAATAGGGATTAAACTTTTTTAAGTACGTAGTCAAAAAATGGAAATTTGAGACTTTTTATAACTTATCGAAACAGTTTCCAGTTGGTCAGAGAAATACAATTTATTGCTGTGAATGAAAATTAATGAGCAAAAATAACTTTTGGGAATTGTCAACGTTGAACTCATTAAAATTTATATATTTGATATAAAATAGGTATTGTCCAATCTGTCTTACGTATCGTATTTTTCAGAAAATGGCAAAATAAAATTTTCCGATTTTTAATAAAATACAAAGTTCCTCAAAAGGCAGTTAGCCTCTTATGGTACCCGACCACTAAATAAATGTTGAGTTAAAACTTATACATAATGGATGCGATTTAACAAACTTTTAAGCAATGACTAGATAATTTGTGAAATGAACAATTCCATTTTAAATTTTGAAGGTTAACAAGTGCTTCTAAGAAAAAGCATTTTTTCAATTTTATGCAGAATCGTCCATATTAAGTAAATCGCGTTGAAGCTTGAATAAATTATTCTTTAAAACTACTTATAAAGTGGACCAAATTTTGAATATCTAAGAAAAAACTGCAACTTTCTAGCATTATCCGAAGAACTTTTATCTAAAATAACACTCAGTTGCATACAAAATTATGAATGTCTGCTTGAACTATTCATTAGCTCACACTAATTAAAAAGTTAAAAATAGGTTTAAAAAATCCTAAAATACTAACTTTACAGGGATTTCAAAGCACATTATAAACTATATTTGAGAAAGAATTTGAAAAAAATGAGAAGTGCATTTTTTCAAAAATTGTGTTTTTATATTTGTTTTTGAAAAATACAAAAATGTGTTAAAATATTTAATTTAACATTATTTTAAATTCTTCACACTATATATAATTTTAGAAAAATTATTTTAATATCTTTGAAATCACCAAAGTAACGAAAGTAAAATCAATGAAAAATTCCACTTAAATAATAGAGAACGTTCATTATACACTTTGCTTGGTCTCTTCTAGGCATTATATATAATGCTTAGGCAAGCTGTATAATATAAAGTACTACATACTTTGCCTGCGGTCTTTTGGACATTATATATAATCCGTAGGGATTGTATATAATGCCTAGGGACTATATTTAATGTTTTGGGATTATATATAATGCCTAGGTATCATATATAAAACATTCGAATTATAATTATATTTGCTTTCTCATAGAGGAAGCATTTGTGATTTTTTAAATAATAGACTAACTAACTTTTTTATTTTAAACAATTTCACAATATAAATTTACAAAAAATATAAAATTGCAAAATAATACTTTTAATTTTCGGAATAGAATGATAAATCAGGCAAAGCGGATTTTGTATTTAAAATTGTAATTTTTTGAACTGAAAAAGGAAGGGGAAAATTCTGTCGAACACTATCCCTTTCTGAGCTTTATGCTGAGTTGATTTGAGTTAAGATTAAGATTTCAATTGAAAAGCCAATAGTTACATTTAAAAAAACAATTAATAATACAATTACAATCACTATCAGCCTCTGTCAGAATTATTTTATTTAAAAATTCATTATCAAAACGCTCTTTTTAATTCATACATCGAATTTTATTTATAACGATGAAAAATTTTTTCTGTTTAAAACTGATGTTTCAAATATTACGAATAAGAATTAGGGCGGTCCTCATTTTTTTATTTTGGATTCTTCTTGGTCTCAACCCCCTATTTGTTTTGAATCACCGAAAAAATTATTTCCACCAAACTTAAGCCGTTGAACCGTAAAATTTCGCCATATTTAATTTTTTCGAAATTTTGAATCAAGGGATTTTTTTATTAATTGTAGAAATTGTAGTTTTTGTTCAAATATAGGGACCCGCCATTTTGTAAACTTTGAAACAAAAAATGTTCGTTATCTTTTCTCGAAATAGTCGAAAGATCATAATTGCACAGGGCCAAAGGGTTCCGATGAAATTTAAAAAAATTAACAGCATATAAAATTTGACGGTACTTTCCCCCATGTCAACTACATGAGAAACTTTAAGGGCTCTTCTTTTGTGTTTCTCTCACATTTGTGTACAGGCCATTTGAAATAAAGGTCAAACAAAAAATACAACTCTAATTTGGTGAACGTGAATTATCTTTTGTTAAATCTCCTTGGGTTTTAACGAACACATTCTCATAAATTTAATAGTATATTTATTCTCCACCCCTGGCAGAATATGGGCCAGATCAGTCACCTTAGTTAGGGAAAGACTTGAAATAAATGATCAGGGCCAGACTGGGGATCTATTAGGAAGGCTTGATCTGGCCCTGACAAGCGCCCTTCTAGTTTTCATTCATAAAAATATTTATTAAATAGCATTTATTTGATGAAAAGGTGAGTGGTTTGTCCTTAGCTTTCTGTTTACACCGCAAATAATAAAAATAAAAAATGAATCATAATAAATGATCTAACAACAACTTTATGATAGTATATTTATTAACTAATTAAATTTTAAGACTAACTATGGAAGATGGCTAAAATTAATACATTTTTTTCTGATATTAGATTCACTTTCAACGTATAACATTACCTACATGTTAAGTTTAACTAAAATAACTTTACCTTAGTCTCTCAATTAAAAATTAGTTGATTAATCACTAATTGAGATAGGGAGTCATTTTAAATTTAAAGAATTCTAATTTTTATGCTAATTCTGATATTCAGAGGGTAGCCCGGTGTGGCCCTGACCAGTATTACATCAGTATCCGCGATCAGGGCCATCTTGGGCTAACTCGATCTGGGCCGCATCGGGAATTGGGATCAAATTGAAACTCTTATTTACAGAGGGTAGCCCTATCTGACCCCGACCAGGACAACAGCAGTAGCCACAATCAGGGCTACATTGAGCTAACCCGATCGGGGCCACATCGGGAATCGGGATCAAATGGGAACTCTTATTTACAAAGAATTGCCCGATGTGGCCCCGATAAGGACCACATTAGAGGCCATGATCAAGGCCACATTGAGCTAACCTGATCGGCGCCACGTCGGGAATCGAGATCAAATTAAAAAATTTCTCGACAAGCCTATATTTAAAATTTTATGTTATATTTCAGGAACGATGAACTTGGCTGATAGAGCCAGATACGGAAGTGTGTGGTCGTTCAGTCCTTATATTAAACCGTATCTTAGGCCACATATGCATCAGGGAGTACCTAATTTGAGCAATGGAATCGTGTGGCACCTTCATGATCCTACCATTTTATATAACATCGATGCTCTGCATAATACAATCGTAATGTATAATTATGATGTGGTACGAGGAGATATTTTTCGTAAGTTTTTAATACAAAATTGTCGAAAATTATCTGTTTGAAGATAACATTTTAATTTTTAACGAAATTCTCTATTCCCAGTTTGATTTTCAACATAAAAATTGAATTTTAAAATCCACACACGAATTGTAGAAGAAAAAAATGGAGTTTTTAGCCAAATAATATAAATTTTTAACCCAAAAGAACAAGTTTTCAGCATAATTAATAAATTTTCAATGAATAAAATGCAATTTTAAGCAAATAGTAAAAATTTTAACCAACGTTTTTATTTCCTTTTAATATGACATTCTCATGATTACGGATAAAAAAAACAATTTTGACAAAAATGATTAATTTACAACCAAGTAGATAAAATTCCTCCAGAAAAAGATGATTATTTAAGCAATACATCAATTTTAACACAAATAGTTGAATTTTTAACAACTGAAGGTATATTATCAACAAAAAATGGAATTAGTTAACTTTTCCGTGAAAAAATTAATTTTTGTTAGGATAACGAATTTTCAAACCAAAATTTTTTAATTTTCAAACAAAAAGAAAATAATTTTTAACCAAAAATGTAACTTTCCAAACCAAAAAATTAGATTTTCGCCAAAAAAGATAACTTTAATAAAATATTTAAATTTCCATTAAAAATAATTAATCTATATATAGATTATTAATTTTGAATTGAAATTCTAACACATTTGTATGAATGTGTATTCTTATAATATTTTTACATGTTCATACGGGTGAAAACTACTTTTTTATTTTCAAAAACTATAAAAATGAAGCTTTTGCCAAACAGCTGCACTTTTTCCAAAAAAGAATATATAATAATTTCTTCAATGACGAATACATATTTAAACCAAAGATAAGAATTTTCAAGCAAGTGCATATATGAACTTTTCAGCCAAAAGGCTGACTTTTCAAATTTTTTTTTTTTTTGAATTAGTTCAATTTCCAGTTTAAGCCTGTGATTTTAAAAATAACAAAACAAGTTGTCATAAAAATAAGTAAATTTTCTACCAAAAAAATTCAACCAGAAGTATCAATTTCAAAATAAATCCTACATTTCTAAATAAGCAGATTATTTTTTTTTTTACAAAATAGGTGAATTCACAACAAAGTAGTGAACTTTCAAACAAATAGCTGAATCCTTAAAAAAAGATGTATTTAAAAAAATTAAATTGTTAAATTATCAGAAAGCAAATCAGTTTTTAACAAAAGTGGAATTAAATTCCACTATTTTTATTTGATTCGCATTATCTACAAGGCTCCATTTATCGCTTTTTCTGGATATATTTTTCACATGAGCGTATTGCACTATTTTGTTTTTGGATGCAAATTTTAATTTTCGTATTAATACCAAAATAGTATTTTTACAATAAATAAACACAAATTCTGTATATTTATTGTATTACTCAAATTTTAATTTAAATTTATAAAATCAAAATTTAGGTTCTATTTGCATATTTTTCATCCTCAAAATTTATCTTCGGTCCCAATATTTTTCTTCTGATATAACAATTTAATACAATTTTCAACATTTTAGGTTATCGTGAGTAGCGATTGTAAAACGTTTTTTGGTTCAAAATTCAACTATTTAGTGGAAAGAGGACCTATTTTGTTAAAAATTCTTTTTTTTATGAATCATAATTTAAAGATGTTAGATTTTAGTTACAACTTTCTTTTTTAGGTTGACAATGCGACAAATTTGGTTGTATATTACTTTTCTTTGTGCTTGATAATAATTTCTTTTACTGAAAATGTGGTTATTTCATTTTTCCTGAAAGAATTAACCCTTTTTATTTGTAAAATACAATTTTTTTGTAAAAAATTTCCTTTTTGAAGTCAAACATTTATTCAGTTCTGTAGAAAATGCACAATTTTTGGTTTGTATATTTAACATTTTTAGTTATAAAAATTTGTCTATGAATTACAAACTTAACATTATAGGTGGGATTTCTTTAGAAAAATTTGAAAAATTTGCCTTAGTTGAAAATTCATTTTTTATTTCATTCGCAGTTATGTTTTAATTTAACATTTTTTCATTGACTATTACAATATTTATTACCGGAAATATCAACTATTACTACATTTTGTTGAGAATTATTATTTTTCTATCAAAGATAAATAAGTTTGGTTAGAAATTCAAGTATTTTCTTTAAAATTTCCTTTTTTTAGTGACAAATGATTTTACAAAAAAAAATTATTGATAAAATTTAACATTATTAAATTTCACATTTTTGTGAGTTCTATTGTGCATCATTCTTTTGTGTTTATTTTGAATTACGTCTTTGAAGTTTGGAAACATTTGTTCCTTCGATTTTTGCAAATTACCCCATTAGTTGAATCTTTAACAAAAAAGAATGAATTTTCATCATAAAAAAGAATAGTTCAAATTTCAGTCATGAAATTAATTTTGAATAAAAAATACGAATTTTCAGCAAAATACTAAAAAGTTTGCAATCGAAGAAATTAATAGGTCCATTAAGCTAGCACCTCCAGGATCGAATTTTGGGATTTTTCATAGTTCAGAATTTTTTGATTTTTTTTGGATACAAGTTGAATTTTTTTGTTTGTTCACTTTTTCATAGAATTAATTTCCTTGTGGAGTTGCTAGTTTACATTAACCTAGCATCTCCCCTTCCCCAAATAACAAAATAATAGAAATTTAATTTCCCCAGAAATTTGGGTTTTTGAAACCTGCAAAAAGAACTCCAAAAAACAACCCTTAACTTCTTCTGATGCTTACAATAATTATGAAATTACAAGTAATTATAAACATATTAAGAATTTCGATTTTGGTTGTTCAACCCAAACATAATTTAATAAATAAAACTTTGTTTTAATTTAACAAATGACGCAGCTCGGATTGTATATATTTTAATCAAAGAGATATTCGAAATGTAAATAATATTTTTTGGCAAAGTCCTATCTCCGTAGTAATAAGGCTTTGATTTTTGAAGTCAAAGGTTGACGCCCGAAAATCGGATTTGTTATTTTCTAATAGCCCAAAAATATGAGCCCCTAGTGACACTGTATAATTGTCAAAAAGATTATTTTTTAATTTTTATTTTAGCAAGTAGAGGTGCTAGGTTAATCTAAGCCAACACTTACACAAAGAAATGGATTTTTTGAAAGAAGTAAAGAAGCCCGAAAATTGTAATTGGTGCTTAAAAAAGCTCAAAATTCTGAGCTTAGACACACTGGTAATAAAAAAAGTGCAAATGTAAATTTTTATAATTGAAAATGTTATTAAATCAATTTTTTTAGGTTTCGCTAAAATCGCCTTCAACTTGCCACTGTTTCGTGGCCATGGTATCGACGGGAGATATGTCCGCATGGGTAATATGGCAATTGATCAAAGAGGTTTACTCTGGGTGCCTCTTATTGACGGTTCAGGAGTAAGGATTTATTTTTGTTAAAAATATTTTTCTAAACATGGAACTATCAATACAAATAAAATTTGCCTTAGGTCCTGGAAGTTGATCCACATACTGAAGCAGCGCGTCGATTTATTCGCATATCTGCACGCAGAGTCATCGCATGCGCTTTTGGAGGTGGTAACGGGAATATTTTGTATGTAACAACAATGGGATATGGTCCTGGTGAAAGACGTCCACGTAACGATAAGGGTGGTGTGATTTTTGCCGTCTCAAACCTTGGTGAAGGGGTGTGGGCATATCCGTCAAGACAATTCTCGTTGACACGATTTGCAACTTCTTGAACACAAAACTATGTATTATAATATTTCAGAGTCAATAATGAAGACTTATAATATTTTAATTTAAACTTTCTATCATTCCTTCATTTATTTGCCAAATTTCTCTCATTAAAAAAAAAACAATTAAGTGTGTGGATTTCATAATGTCCTTGGCGCTCGGACTCGCTCTCCCAGTACCCCTTGCTTTGCCTAAATGCAGAAAAATCTCCGAAAATGACCAAATTTGGAAATTCATTTGAAAAAAACATAACTGTGTGCGGCTTGACGAGCGTCGTAGCATTTATTCAAAAACTTCTTTTATCATACTGATGGTTTTTTCATTCAAAATGGAAAAGGGAAATTTTCAATGTATTGAAATCAATAACTGTTGAAACTAAACTCGCAAATGCTCAGATTCTGCTCAAGGAAATGATCTCTGTTTTTTTTCGAAACGGAAAACCTCTACCGATGACAATTATCTTTTTAAAATAAAATTTTTTCTGATATTTGCAAAATGAAAATGATTGCAGTCCATCACCGGCAGTAATTCTGCAGGGTAGTTTCACGAACGGAAAACTTCTAGTGGTAATGTTTTTCCTTGATGCTTAAGGGAAACTTTGACAAAATTTAAGCCAAATCGTTTTCTTTGTTTAAAAGATACAAGCGATTATTTTATTGCTGCGCGCGCACTCGACTCGAGTCGACCGGCTTTCTCGTACGTCAGTGCTGTCTCATAGTGCAGAATTACATCTTTTCTAGATAATCAGGGTTTAGTCCACTTTTCAATTAAATCTTTATTCGGAATAGAACATTGGCTAATTCCAATAGTTTTTATATACCAGGTGTATACATATGAAACCGGTATTGCCATCTAACGGCCAGTATGCACACTTGTAGGCACTGTCGGAACTTACCATTTGTGCTAATTGGCGTATTGTGTTCTGTCAACAATATCCAATACCAAACATTTCAAGTTTCATATGACATCGTGATTTTTTTCGCTCTTGAAAATGTCGAAATACGTGCCTTCAAACAACGATTTGCGGGGAGCATTAATTTTCTGTTTCCATTTGGGTAAATCGGCGATAGAATCTCATCGAATGCTTGTCGAAGCTTACGGAGAGCATGCTCTTGGTCGAACTTATTTTCACACAAAGCGCCGCGTCGAGTTGAAGATTCAGGATAATAAATAAGAAGCATGAAGATAGGTGGGTCTGGTCCTAAACTTGAATAATTACTTAAAAATCAAAAAAAAATTATTTACAACCAAAACTTTTTTCATAATTATACAAAAATCTAAAGTTTTGTATAATTATGAAAAAAAGTTTTCGTTGTAAATAATTTTTTTTTGCTTTTTTAGTCATTATTAAAGTTTAGGACCGGACCCACCTTTCTTCATGCTTCTTGTTTAGTATCCTAAAGTTTCAACTCGATTTGGCATTTCGTGTAAATATAAATTGGGAAATAAAAAAGTGGCGGTAAGGTAGAAATCTAGTCACGTGACCTACTCATTACATGGGCTTAGTTCTATAACTAAAGCAGCACGTATTTAGTCAACACACAGTTTTACAAAACGTATACTGACAAAACTGAACAAAACAAGTTTTTACAAATCGTGTCCTGTAAAACTTGACCATACGTTCTCACTAATGTAGATCTATCTTTTAACATGGGGACATAGAACTATATAATACCCGAGTCTTGTCTGCATCTTTACCATTAGCCTCAAGCCGTCATGCTGTTCACTTCAATCTACGGACTACCACTAGTTAACGTGTTCGAATCTTGCAATAAAGTCCTGATGGCTAAGACTTTCAGTGAACGTTCATTGAGTACTTTCCGGATAAAGACCGCGTTGTTAACGTTTCTTAAAAAGAATTCCAATGTAGACTGAGCAGCTGTTTTAGGACCTTGTATCGCACGACATTTAGTGAAATGTGCTTAGGAATTGTTTAAAAAAAAAAAAGAAAAACATCCGGTAGGGTTTATTTCTGCTTTATAATTACAATGGAGATCCAATCGACAAAACAACTTGCTCTATGCCTTTCCTAAGCATGAAAGTTCATGTAAGTCAATAACAGATAAAAATTGGCAGGTCTTGCCACCCTGAGATAATCAACTCTCTGGCCTCTTTTTACAAATTTTCTGTGAAGGCTTGATGCGTTCCGTTGAAGATGAGTGAGTTGGGTTAGTTTGCGATGGAGAGTCACACGCGCCTGTTAAGAATTCAGACGGTGAAGAAATAACCTCTCTATGCCAAATTAATTGTGTACTCAGTTAATATACCCAGTGATTGCAGTGGCGACGTGGATGGGGTTTCTTTAAGTAAAGAAAGTCGGATTGCCGGAAAATATAACATGGACTGAAGTGGATAAGAATGTGAAAAGTGGTAAAACTTCGTGGATTTATTAGTTAACATAATAAGATTTGTTGGAATTTTGTGAAAAGTATGAGCAATTTGTAGAGATAGACTCTTTAATTGATAGTTTGCGAAGTGTATTAGTATCTTCAAGAAAAGAAAAATAATAGGGCGAAATTAAAAGTGAAACAGGAGACTCATCAACTCCAACGATGGGTTCAAATTTTAGTCAACTGCCTCAATATAAAAAAAGAAGAAAATTGGGAAGCCTGCCGGGAATAGTTAAATGCATTTATACTCTTAAGTAGTGTCAAAAACGAACTAAAAACAGCCCTATTAATAACAAAATTATCATCAGAAGTGTTCGAAGAGTTGTTCATACATACGCAACCCGCGCAACCGATAGAAAAAATATTTAATGAACGAACCACAAAATTGGACGATCTCTATATGCCTATAACGAAAAATCACATTGCTCGATTTGAATTTATAGCCAGGAAACAGATAAGTAATGAATCTATTGACGATTTTGCGAAAGCACTTCGAGCAAAGAAAAAGTAATATAAGTTTACAGCGGTTGATTTGAGAACGCAGTTAAAAGATCAACTTATTTCTGGTGTTAGCGAGAGATTAATACGTTATCAGTTGCCAAAAAATTCAAATAAAATATTGACAGAACTTTTAGACATTGCGAGAACCGTGGAATTAGCCGAATTACAAACAAAATATTTGACAGATAAAGAAAGTGATAGTAACTAAGTGAGAGAGAAAAAGGAGCCGGACGAGCGAAATACAAGTATAAACGTTATTAGTGCAAATCAACGGAAGGGGAAAAATCAAGCAGCTCGAGGAAGAGGTGCGATAGGAAGAAATTAACAGACAAAAGCAAGGAAGGAGCAACAAAAAATACATGATCAACACCTTCAATGTTACTGTTGCGGTAAATCTAATCACATAAGATCTCAATGCACTTTACGTGAAAAATATTGTAGTGATTGTAGTAAATAAGGTCACATTTTTAGAACGTGCCCTAAGCGTTCCAATACACACATTAAATCAGTAAACACTTCAGATTTGAGCGAGGAAATTAAAAATGAAAGTTTAGAGTCAGAACATGAATTAGAGGAAGAACGTTTTGAATACGATTTATTTAAAATACAATATAAATGCTTCATGATACAAGGGGAATTAAAAAATCCATCGATTAAATCTGAATGTGTGTATCCTGTTTATGAGGAAATAGAAATAAATAATAAAATTGCTAAAATGGAAGTAGATACGGGAGCAGCGGTATCTGTTATGTTATTAAAAATCTATACAAGTCTTTTAAAGGGGAACCATTAATAAAAGCAGATGTAATTGAAGGGTCAGACCGGAAACACGTACCTAACACTCAACGACCGACAAATAGAAAAATGTCCATTGTGTCTATTAATTAAAGTTGTATTTTAACTTTTGTCGTTAAAATTCAATGAATTTGAACGAGATAATTTTGTTGTAGGATTTCCATCTTTGAGTGGTCAATTCGTGAAATAGAGATTCTTATAATGGAATAAACTTGTTTTCCTAGATTCTCAGGAATCTGGATGATAAGGGCAATTATAAGATGTGGCGTTTTGTAACTTACAGTCTTCATGCTACAGTTTGAATAGCTTGAAGCATTCCGGAAAACATTTTGCAAATTTATTAAAACCAAATAAAGGGATTAAAATTGAAAAAGGGTTAGGTGTTCCCAATTATTAGGTTATACCCCTTTTATTCCCTTTTACTTAAAATTTCCAAACTTTTGTAGTTCAATCATACAATTTGGAGTTCAAATAATGATTTTTAAAACTAATTCTAGTTTGAAATGTTAGCATCGCGGAGTCGCTCTTAAAGGCGTCTGCTGATTCATGATATTTGATGACGTTTTTTTAAACCCTTCACTTGTACAATCTTGCTACGCAGAATACTTGCAAGGTTAATTTAGAGTATAGCTATCTTTTACTACACTGAAGTTAAATTTTTAATAAAACAGTAAATTGAAACGAATGTAACAAATTCCACTGCTGCCACCAAATCAGCTGTCACGTCCCGAGCAAATTGGCAAGCCTGGAATGCAAATTTCGAGCGAGACCAGAGTGCTCATTATGTCAGGGTGTTAAGGCCTGACAATTTATTGCTATTTGTGTGTATGTTGTCACTTACCAGTTTTTATTATAAAGGCTGTAGAGTAGATAAACAGTTACAAAATATTGACATGACACACACGCACCAGTTCATACGGTTCAACGTTATTCTGGCAACAAATACTTCACCATTATTTTAAAAAGCAGTTATATACTTTAATAGAAAAATCTGATAAATTAGACAACATAATTCTCACTGCTCCATCAGGTACGTTTCTATTTTTAGCGCCTCCTGGAGAGTGGGTCTGCAACCAGGGTAATTCTCTTGTAAAGTGTATGTGACTATCTATTGAGAAAACGTAAAAGATTTATATTTGGTTTAAAATAAATTGGTTCACAATATAGCATGGAAATGCAAACAGGAAACCAGGTCAGAGCTGGCCAGTGTGGTACGACAACAATATCTTTTGAACCCTCCGTAATACGCATATAATGATTGCGATTGGTGAAAAAGCATAGAAAAAGTAATAATTCGTATCGAACGTGAATGCATTTACCCAGGGTCTTTTACCCAAGAAACATAACATTTGCATTTCGAATTTGTTTGTGTTGCAAATAAGTTTATGTTTGGCAAGCCGAAATTGTTTACTATTTTCTAGAAGGTAGGAGATAATAAAGAATATTCAATCTCTGTTTTCAAACGGGCCGATTCAAAATTTTTTTTACAGCGAATGTGAGATGCAAATATCCAAAGCCTTCTTTTTTTTACATCACTTCCATTTATAGTTTCCCTACATTAATTAGTTTAATGTATTGAATACCACCTATTTTGTTTGTATAGGCGATGGAAGTCGTATTTTAATCAATAATTACACATAACAGTTCCGTAGAACGCCCACAAAACATTTAAGAGAGAAAAAGGCTGATAATTATTCTAGATAATTGATATGCTGACGCTGTTTCAAAGTTTTAATTACTGGTTTCAATTGCGTGACATGACATAATGCTTAATTCAAATGTGATTTTCACCAATTAAAGTCTACTCGTATAATACAAGAAAGTAGCATGGGCTTTTGGAATTCATCAGTATTGGCCGTTAGTGCTAAAACCTTTTCTCTCTCAAAAGTTTCCATATGCACCCAAACATACTTTAAGGTTGCACAATATGACTCCCATATGCCTACCATCGCTGCAAAGTGTCCAATTATGCAACTCCTCATTTTCGAAAATGATTGAATCTGTTTTTTGGCTTTTTCTTTTTTCTCTTCGGGAAGTTCAATAGTCATTTTTATAGAATTGTCAATCAATCCGAGGAACCTGAATCTTGTGAATGGTACTAATTGACCTTTTTGCCTGTTAACAAGAAATCCTAAAGTGTCGATTAATCCACATGTCTCTTGAATATTTTTCAAACATGTGCGATACGAATTTCTAAAAAGTAAGATATTATCCAAGTCTATCACTGATAAATATCCTTTCTCTCTGAAATTTATGAATATGGGCTTCATTAATTTAGCGAAAGTGTATGGAGCTCTATTGAATTCAAAAGGCATACACATGCATTCGTAGAAATTACTTCAGAAATAAAATATCAAGAATGTTCTACCCGATTACTTACCTGAAATAAAATGATACGCACCTTTTAAATAATTAGATGCCATAAAGCACCCACGACTCAACAGTCCTAGCGCCATCAAGTTTAAAATGTGCTGTCTCTATAAACTCATTTAACCCTTTTAGATTCAAAATAAGTCAGTTTGAACCATCTTGATTGGATACAAGAAAAAGGTTGAAAATAAATTTACCTGAAACAGGTTCGCACCTTGCCAAGACACCCTTGTTTAAGAAAATATCATTTTGTTCCTAAATTGGTTGTCTTTCTTGCAAAGACGAACTTTTTTGCAAATTCAATAGATGTTATTTGTTGCTTTGCCAGAGAAGTAAACGGTGTCGTATACCCTGTTATCCAGCCCTGGATGGTTTGATTGGGCGTCAAAGATGCAAATTTGAGCTAAACCATAGATATTTTTCGTGCAAAAGACTTACCTCTAGTTTTTATTTTTCATATCTGTCTGATCTTGTCTCTGATCTTGCTTTTGAAACTGGCTCCTGCCTCGGGGAGTTAGTTTGCAAACCCCACTGTAATACGATATTTGCCCAGCTGGTGAAGGGTAATTCGACCTGAGTTTATTTCAGTGAGGCGGGGCATTTGAGTTTTTGAAACTTTTTTCCCTTTCCATCTGCGATTTGGGGCCGGTTTCAAATCTCTCGTCGACTGTTGTAAAGCTTTAGCAGCCTTCAATTTTTCGGCGTGGTCAGTTTGTTGATCCAAAAGAGTATCCTTAAAGGAAGCTTTATTATTCCGTCATATTAGGCTCCCATAGATGGCTATTTCATCATGCTGTAAATCACTTAATAGTCTCATTACACGATTGAGTGGTTCCAAATATTGTGATTTTTCCGGTGAGATCATTTTTAGTATTATCTCTATAAGCTTCGTTATATTAGCAAGAGTTGCGGATATCTTTTCTCGTTGTTCATCCATTCTTATGCCTCTCTTAAGAATTGTGATGTCAAATGCCGCTTTTATCTCCACATTTAATACAGGTGGGTCCATAAAGGTACAGTTTTCTGGTAGAGGAAAAGTTTTTAATAATGATTTTCTCTCCTCTGAGAGAAGACCTTTTCTGGTGAATTCGTTCTAAAGCTGTACTAAATGACTGTGCACTGCTGGTGCAAGTACCAGATCAGGTATGAAACGCTTTCTAAAAATTTTCAGAACATCTTCATCTAGTTTCTATTCCGGTGGTTACTACATCTTTTTCATGGACCTTGAAGCTCGGTTTTGACACATTATTTTCAGCAACTGGATCGTTTGTACCCTGTTTTGATTTACCTACGAAAAATGTTTTTTGTATTGGCTGAACCATATCTTATAACGCGATTGTTTGCCTAGAATTCTCACGACTATATCGAATAGTAGGGGAATAACTTTGACTGAAATAACGTTTACTTTTAGGCGAATCTGTATACCTGTTGTAATTCCTGTTATCGTCGTGACCATATCCGTAATTATCTCCCAAGGAATCATAACTACGACAATGGTATGAGTTGTCATAATCATCGTAATGCCATATGTCTGATCGACTTCGATAGTAATAAGTGGATCTTTGTAAACGAATTCAGAAGCGATTTCTGGAGTTGCAATCCAAGGATCTTCTTGACGAGGACCTGCTTGCTCGATATCTATTATCTCCTGTCAGATTAAAATAGAAAAGCATTGTATGACTGATTTTAGAAGAAAACAGAAATCTATATTTATTGTAAACTCTTCATATATTTCAGAAAATATGAAGGTTATGTGCCCTCACACTTTGGTGAAACCAAAAAGTGATGCATTACATTTTCCACGTAAATGGCATTTTTGTTTCGCAATCGTTAAACAAATGCGGAAGAATTTGCGTGGGGATTATGTAAAGAATAGAAGCTGGACCTCATTGTAACACAAAAGTGGTTAATCATTTGGACCGAGAAACACGCTTATTTCTCCCCATAATGATATCACATTTTAAGGAATTCAAAAATGTAAGCATCCCGAGAGGGTACTTATGTCACCATGGCTACTTACTGAGACGCTTTGCGTTTACAGGGTTTTTCCGGAAAGTAATAGGACTGATTTTATTCCGCCGCGACTGAACTTCGGAGCGTGCGCGCACCGACTGGATTTGGTAGAGGGCGTTCCTAGCTAACGAGCGAGCGGCTGGTCAGTTGTCTACGAGCACTTGGAGAGTTACGACAGGCATTTTCACGCGACGTATTTCTGTGAGTGGTGCCAGCCGAAAATGCAGCGTTCGTTAGAGGAGAGGTACGCGATTAAATTCTGTGTGAAACTCGGTAAATCGGCGACAGAGACGTTTGATATGATCAAGCAGGTTTACCCAGATGTTGCTTTAGCAAGATGTGGTGTGTTTCGGTGGCACCAGGCCTTTTTTGAGGGCCGGGAAGAGGTCTCCGATGAAGACCGTGCTAGAAGACCTTCAACTTTGACAAACACCGACAATGTGACTCGTGTGCGCAAAGTTTTGAACTCAGACCGTCGACTGAGTATTCGTTTAATTGCCCAGATGTTAAATGTGCTCAAGAGACTCAAACGAAGGGTCAATCGGGTCCGACAAGACATCGCAGCCGACTGGAAGTTCCACCACGACAACGCCCGGACTCACACCGCCTTTCTTGTGAATAGCTACCTGACCAAGGCCGGCATCCCAACGCTTCCGCAGCCGCCCTACAGCCCA
>NC_046663.1:26872443-26889087 GCF_010883055.1 Belonocnema kinseyi
TTCAATGCTTGGAAATCGCGCTGGCAGCGCTGCATCGACGCAGAAGGAGCCTATTTTGAAAGTTTTTAAAGAATTGTAACGAATGGCTCAATAAATTTTTTTTATATCTACTCAGTCCTATTACTTTCCGGACAAACGCTGAATCTCTGCTTTCGGCAACGCAATTTCCGTCTCCAAATATCTTATCCGTTTCCTGAGACATTCTGCCTGGGATTCTCTAACGTGGGAGCGATCTCTGCGTTTGTTTTTTTCCATATTTTTACTAATGTGTTATTCACTTAATAAAAACTCGTGTCACGTTATCACCATGAAGTGAAATAATAAGTATCAGACTGTACCAGGGGAGATATATGGACAATTTTACGCTTTGAAGTTTGTGGCGATATCGGTGCATCGCAAGAGCACTACATTTTGATCTTGAGGAAGAGGCGCGAAAGACAATTAACAAGTTGATTCTTTTTGGTAGACGAGTTTATGATTTAGTTTTTAATTAATAATTACTATTTTTGTTGAACAAAAGTTTATAATTAGGGCGAAAATTTAATTATTTTGTTGAAAATTTCACCGTTTTGTTGAAGGATAATATTTCTTAGTTAAAAATTTAACTGTTTTCTAGAAAATTCGTCTTTGTGGCTTCAAAATTTAACAAGTTGGTAACGAAATCAATTATCTGCTATAAAATGAAAGTCTTCTGTCAAAAAAAAATTTAATTGAACATAAATTCAATTAAATGAAAATGTCATGCTTAAAAATCTAACTATTATGTCACGAGCTCATATTTTTGGATAAAAATGAAAATCCTTGTTACTTTTTTTACGTACTTATTCAGGCTTGGTAGTGATACTTTTCTCAATTATATTGTCAGTTCATCACAACTGTAATTGTGAGAAACAAATGTTATAAATAAATAGGCAGTTTGAACAATTTTTGAGTGTTTAAATTAATTTGAAATATTCTTTTTAGCGTTAAATGATCTTAGTTTTTTAAAACTGATAGTTGCTGAGCATCCGGGTCGAGTTTCATTTGTCATGAAATGAAAATATATTCTACAAAAGTATAAATAGAAGACCAACAAAGTACGTTAAAAAAAGTAACTGAAACTCTTAAAAATTACTCAAACTGGCATTTATTTATAAAATTTCTCATAAAAATCACAAAATTCTTATAAAGTTGCGACGTAGTTTATTGCAACACCACTCCAAAGTCAAATAAGGCACTTTAAAAAAAAACCTCCCTCAAAAATTGCTCAAACTACGAATTTGTTGATACAACTTTTAATAAAAATAAAAAAATATTATTATTTCATGATTATTTATAAGACTACTAAAAATTTAAAAAAAAATTATAAACGGAAATCTTTATTGCGTACTAAATTTTCACTATTTCCGACAGTAAGTTGTGAATGTTTTCCTGTAAAGATATTTCAAAAATATAAGAAGTTCAGGGTTACTTTATCACTAAAGAATGCGGTAGCATAAAAATTATATTTGAACTATGATAATACAGCGAAATTGTCACTGTGTTTTACGTGTCTGATGCAAGGACAAATAATGCTAATAAAAAGCATGGTCTTTTTTCAACAATATTTTTTTTTAATATTCAAACTTACAAAATAATTATTGCGTGTCTGCATGTTTTCAGAGGGATTTAATTCTGTTTAGATTAATGAGAATCTAACTCTACTTATGAAACTAAAATTATTTTTATTTTCCTAATTAATACAATTGATAACGATGCATTTTTAGGATTTTCAATCTTTTTCTCGTTTAGGTATACAAAGATTTCTTTAAAAAGTATTTTACATCTTGGGAGTGTTTCACTACCGCTATATATCCACATTTTTATTATGAATAACCAAAATTTTACTTTTCTTGTTTTGAATATTGGAAAATATTATTTAGAAAGGAAGTAAATTTGATAATTTCTAATCAAAAGTGTGACAAATTTAATTTTCACTTTAGAATTTCTAAAATTGGATAATTTTTAACTTTAGGAAAAAACATTTTTATTTTTAATGGAATAAATAATGTTTTTCTATTGAATCGATGATTTATTTTTTCGAAATAAGACCTGAGTTTCGTATTTGGTCAGCGAATAAAAGTTAATACTTTTTCAAACTACTTCAATTTACAAATGCACTATTTGGATATTTTTCAGCACTTAAACTTGTTTTTTTTGTGTGTTTAAAGAACTGTTAATAACACATTTTTAACTTATTTAAGTAGCAAGATACAAATCCACTATTTTTATTTTTATTAATAATTTAATTCCACAAGAAAAAAGTGTTAATTAACAAATGCATTAGCCACGACAAATTCGTTTAATTCATTGATAATAAAAACAAACAAAGAGGATCGTTATCGAACTATCAAAAAAAGTTAAAGAATGTGTTATCAACAGTTGATTACAAACACAAAAAAAATTCCAATTGCTGAAAATGGCCGAATAATTTATTTATGAATTAGTATCGCTCAAACAATGATCAAATGTTATCAATTCAGACCAAAAAATTATAGCTAAATATCTAGATGTTAATTCCGTGTAAAAAGAGGTATATTATTTATAAATACATAAAATTATATTATTTTATTTTAAAAATTGTTGTTTACAATAATAAATTGTTTACATTCATCAAAACGTTTCTTCACGGTTAGAAGTTAGTTTCTTACAATCAATGGCATTGAAAAAAATCAAGTTTGTACATCTAGAAATAGCCAAAACGTGCATTTGTTAAATAAGGTAGTTTAAACAATTTGTCTTCGACCCGTTTCATTGAAGAGTGGGTGGGACGAAGGACAGTGCGGGAGATGGAGGGCTGGTTAAAAGAGAGGGAGGGGAAAACGTGGTGGCGAGTGAGGCAAGGAAGGCACGTGTATGCGATACCCGGCCTCTGAGCGGGCGGACTCTAGTTCCGGGTTGCCTGTAGTCGCGGAGTGGCGGCTGCCGATTGCTTCCGCGATGCTAGCCACCGATCAAGCTCGCGCATGCCCTGAGGTGGATTAGACTGGCTCGTGGGTGGTGGGAGGTACACCCGCATGCGGTCCCCCTTTATGAACCTTTGCCAGTCTGATAGGCCGTACATGGGCGAGATGGTCGGGTGTGGCTACCCTGAAGAGCACTTAAGACTAGGTGGTCGCCGAATGCGGCTTTGTTTGTAGTATTTTGGGGGGGGGGATGCAAAGGTAGGAAGAAGGAAGAGGAGAGAGATCCTGGGGTTATCGCGGGAGATCCAAGGAGACCTCGCGACCCGAACAGGGTGTAGGCCGACGAAAATTCACCCGATGACCATTTTTTTTTTCCTGAAATTAAAAGGCATCCATTCTTCTTTACTCGAAATCGAGATTGCGGCGATGAGAGCCGCAGAAGCGCTTAGTCGGCTGAGACCGGAAGAATGATGGGGAAAATGTTTCCGGCGTTTCAAGTGCGGCCAGGTACAAAACGTCCTCAGAAGTCTGAGGGGTCTCTTCTTGCGAGGTACCGAATAGTGCGCCTCCGCGCGGATACCCGGCATGGGGTGTGAAGCAGTAATCCGGTTACCTTCGTCGATGTCGGGGACTTCACGCGGTGAGAGGATGTGCATGAGCTCTCCCGGATCCCGGAGAGGGACAGATGGGGCCACACGTAACGGACAGTTCACGACTATTGTCCTACTGGGTACAGCTTGCGGGGAGCCATCTCGACGGGTCAGATTTGTGGGTGGGAATACGTATCGTCATGTCACGGGCAGGACGAGCCCTCTCGTTCAGCCGCCGCGGTTTCCGTCCTTTCGTACGTCGGACAGCCTCCTGTCGTCGGGCAATGGCTCGTTGCTGGCGCTCGTTAAGCGAGAGCGCGGCCTCCGCGGCCCGGTGTACCCGTCGTAGTCGCGTCCGGCGATTAGGGCGTGATCCTCGGCGGTCCCCTGTCATCAAGAAGTTTCGGCACAATTACACAAACCGTACACAAACCCGGACGCGAATACCGGTTGTTGCAGGGACTGGCACCGTAGAGGTCACCCTCTGGCACCAGCTAACCTACACGATGCGACCTATCTGCGGGGATTGGCACTTCCGGAAGTTGCCTTTCGGCACCAACAAACCCGTCCTAACCTATAGAGATGGGGTCCAGCATAAGCAGGGAGAAGCCCTGGCACCAGTTTTCCCCGCCTCCACCTAACTAACTTTATCACTGCGCGAGCACGACGAGGCACTGTGACGACGGCACGACGGCGAACCCGTGGAAGTAGAAAGAGTAACTGGGTGACTCGATACTGATGAGTAGTGGGAACTATTTGTAAGAGAACAAAAAAACAAAAGTTTACGAGGGTGAGAACGCGGACTCAAATGAAGGTACACTGGAATTCACGAAATGTCCCTTTATTCTGTGTAAAAGTTCGGAGGCAGAGCGGATCTGTCCTCGAATGCGTTCTGTACACAACTGTCACTTATATGGCTAGCTTCGCTCCCGGTGACCGCGCGTGAAGCTGGCCGAGAGCAGTGGAAGCGGCAGCGGGCTCGCTGATTGGCCGCGAGACCGACAACGGAGTCGCAACCAAGCAGTGGAGGAGCGCTGCCTCACACGCACTACCTCGGTCTTCACGCGTCGACCGGAAAATTCTTTAAAATTATAAATTTTTAATTGCCAATTAAAAATATAATCCAACACCCTTCCATCCAAATTTTAATTTAATTTGATTTCCCTTTGCTAATATCCCTATAAAACTAAAATAACGTGGCTACTTAATATTATTCTTAATGCAAAATTACCTTATTCTAGTTTATTATTAGGCCTTTTTTTTTAATTATTCTAACACGTTGACCGGGGGGGGGGAGAGAAAGTGACTATTATGTATTAATCCCTTCTTGGGACAAAACTACTTTTAATAATTAATTGATATGTACAAAGTAATTGAGGGCCGCAATCGCCCGCCGGATCCCAATTTGTCTAGTTTAACAACCCGGCTGCCCCTGAGTCACAGGCTGGTTTTATTTATTTAATTCTTTCTTGTAATTTTAATTTTGTTGTGCATGTTTTAAAACCGCCATGTAACTCGAGGTGCCGGTTGAACTCCCCGGTTCCGCCAGTGCGCTAGACAAGGAAGAGTAATGAGGTTAGAAGAAGAGGGAAGATAAGAAAGGAAGGAGAGAAGGCGCGCGTGGGAGGGAGTGAGAGAAACACTGGCGTACGTGAGCGAAGCCGGCTGCCGTGTTTTCGTGCGGAACGAAAACACGACGGCAGGCTCGTGATTTTTCTTGAACCAAGGACCTTTCCGGGCCATTGCGGCTATGCAGACATGCGGCAGATGTGCCGAAACAATGCTAATGGCTTTATGATGAGGTAAGCAGACTCGTCGTCGAAGCTCAAGAATCCTCAATTTGTCACGTTAGCCCTTCACTTGGAATTACTTCTCGGAAAATTCCAAGGGAAAGCGTGTGAACAAACTGCCGGATACTTGAGGTTCTCAATTTTGTCGTTCTGACATACAACAAATCCACCCCTTCCTGGATAGAGTTTGCTTACCCCTGTCAACGTTATGATTTGGAACAGCCACCCGTCCCTCTGGTTAGTGAGTCCTATATTAAACTAGCTAAGTTCTAACTAGGGTGCCTTACGGCAGCCTTAACAGGTCCCTAACTATACATATTTTTTCGGGTGCCTCACGGCAGCCCGGACCTATGCTAACCCTATAAACGACACCTTCCGGTGGTCGTTTGCCTATATTATATACATTTTAATTACGCCTCCTCCGAGGCGCATAAGTTTTAGCGTCCCGGTATATATCGGGCGCTCGCTTCCGTAGCTTGTAACGCCGTCCGGCATTGTCGCCCACCCCGTCTTCTAGTTCGAAGTTGGTTGCTGATGTATGGTGCGCCTCCTCGGCGGCACCCTGGCTGACTAGTTGGCGCCCTGCTTGGCCGACTGCCTGCTCCTGCTCGTCGTTGTTCGCTCCTTCGTTGTCGCTCGTGTGATGGGACGAGCTGTCCTCATCGTCCTCCTCCCCATCGACGGTTTCGATAGGGCAATCGTTCGCTGCGCCGCCGACGCTCTCGGCTATCCTTTCGTGTGTAGGTGGCGGCCTGCCACCCTCTGGCTCGTTCGTCTTTGCGTCTCCCTCTTCTCGTGGTGGCACCACCCTTGCGGGCGCTGGTGCTAGCACAAGTACACTACCGTGCACTTTTTGGGCTATGCCGTCCCTCCAAATCCGGTACACATCCCCTGAAATGTGGTCGAGGATCTGGTAGGGACCTAACCGGGCTGGGGCCAGTTTGGCATTATAACCCATCACCTTGTTGCTCAGCTGAAGATTTGGCGCGATCTCGCGATCTTCAAGTTCCGCCGATGGCGGTTCCTCGTCGGTGTCGTCTTGAAGCTCCCATTCTCCTGGGCGGAGAATAGTTCGGCCCATGAGGAGATGGCTGGGCGTAACTCCTGTCGCGGCGTTCTTCCTCCTTCGTAAACCGAACAGGAGATCGGGCAAGAGCCGATCCCACGTGCGCTGATTGCCTTGGTGCAACCGAAGCCGAAGACCCTTCTTCAACTCCTGATTTCTTCTCTCGGTGGGGTTGGCGCGAGGGTGGTACAACGGAGTTGTCCACAGCTCACAAACCCACCGACGACTCGCCTCAGCCCAAACATGTCCCGTAAACTGGGGCCCATTGTCACTTAGTATCCTACGCCGATAACCAAAACGGCTAAAAACCTCCTCTTCCATGAGTCGCGTTATTTTCGTAGCTTCCACGGTCCATAGGGGGAAGGCTTCCATCCAACGAGTGAATAAGTCAGTTACCACTAAAATATAGCTGTGGCCCTGACTAGTTCGCGGATACGGTCCCATGAGATCGACGGCGAACGAATCCCGTGCGCGCTGCGCCGCCCGGGGCCGCTGATCATCTGGTCCCTTTCCTTCTACTGGCTTGCAGCAAATGCACAAGTGGCAGCCGGCCACGTATCTACGAATTTCTCTGGTCATTCCGGGCCAGAAAAAGCTCCCTCTGTTCGAGCGTATAGTCTCGTCTGTTCCGGGGTGTCCGGCTATCGCAGCATTGTGGAATTCCCAGATAACTTTCATCCTTAAAGCCGTGGGCACCCGGAATCTCCAAGCCCCGGCTGTATCCTGGCACCACCAACCCTTGTTAGTCAGGCGATGTCGGTTCAGGAACTCCAGTCGGCTGTGGCGTGGCGGCCAATTCCTTCCATCAAAGGACGTCGCGGGTGATGGCAGAGTCTTCCTGCTGAGCCTCTATCACCTCGTGATACAGTGGAGGCCGGGCTAAGGCGCTCAGAAATGGCACTGTCGTGTCGCTGTCGGGGCGGGCGGTTTTGACCGTTGGTGGCAGAATCTACCCCATGTCAGGTTCTCCGGGCGAGAATTCCCCCGGGATGGGATGCCGTGAGAGGGCATCGGGCAATTCGTTCTCCTTTCCTGGCACGTGTTCCACCGTGCGCGGAAAGCGACTGAGGAAAAGATCCCACCTGGTTAGCTTGTCTCTAGTGTCCTTCTGTCGCTCTAACCAGGTGAGCGTCTTGCTGTCCGTCCGAAGCGTAAATGGACGACTTCTAGGAAAGACTGGTACCTTTTTATCGCCCAGACTATGGCGAGGCACTCCTGCTCGTTACAATGGTACCGAGCCTCGGTTGGCGAGAACTTCGCACTAGCGAAGGAAATTATGCTCCGCTTTCCATCTGGCTCGTCCTGCATTAGAACGACACCCATTCCGCGGGCACTAGCATCTGTTTGCAGGGCGAACCTTAACTCGGGGTCTGGTCTACTGAGGGTGATGGGCTTCTGAAATGCAGCCTTTGCATTCTCGAAATGCTGCAGGTTCTCGGGCGTCATTTTGTATGGCCTTTTAGTTGATAACATGTCGGATAATGGGGCGAGAATAATGGAGGAATTGGGACAATATTCTTTCACCCAATTGCAGATGCCGGGGAACGAGCGCATCTCCTTTCGGGTTAGAGGCGGGGCGGCACTTCGAATTGCTTCGACGTGTCCGGTTTGCGCCGAGTTACCCTCCGTACTGACCATATGTCCCAGGTACGGCAGGGTAGTTTGGCCAAAGCAACACTTTGCCGGTGCGACAGTTAGGCCATACATGCTGAGCCTTTCGAACACAAAGACTAGGTGGAGTAAGTGTTCCTCCCAATTCTTAGAATAAATGACGATGTCATCTAGGTACGCTATGGCGTAGGTACCCCATTGCTCGGCCAGGACCTGGCGCATGAGGTTTTGGAAAGTGCCGGGTGCGTTTTTGAGGCCGAACGGCATCACCCGGAACTGAAATTGTCCTCCTCCTGGGGTTGAGAAGGCGGTTTACTGGCGTGAGCCTGGCGACATTAGCACATGCCAGTAACCGCTCTTCAAATCCAGTGTAGAGAAAATTTTGGCTGTACCGAGATCCTTTAATGTCTCGTGGATCCTCGGTAAGCACTGGGGAGCGTCTACCGTCATGCCGTTTAAACGGCGGTAGTCTACGGAAAAACGGTAATCGCCGTCCTTCTTACCGGCGATTACGATTGCTGAGCTGAAGGGCGACGTGGTGGGTTCAATGATGCCGTCGCGAAGCATTTCGCGGACTTGGACATCAATGTACTGACGTTTCTCGTCGGAGTACCTCCTGGGGGCTTCACGGAATGGATGACCGTCTTTCAGCCGGATGTGGTGCTGCACGTTGGCCAGAGTCTGTTTCAAGCGTCCGCCTCCGTGAAACAATGGTGCGTGCAGTTTTAAGAGCTTGCGAAATTCGGCCTGGTGCTCGGTGGGAAAATTGTTAGGCACCTCGATCTCCCCCGTGGGGGAGGCAATTTCGTAGTCATGGGGGAGGGGGCTGAGGTATACACTCTGTCGTCCGGTAGTTCCTACGAAAATACACTCAGCCACTCAGCCAGGACCGGCCCAGGATTAATTCTGCCCTCAATTTTGGGCTCACGTAGAACGTGCCAGGATAAGTGGCTTGTTGAATGGTAGGCGACAGATTTACCGTACCATTCAGTTGGATCATGGCTCCGACGGCAGCTAACAAGGCGTGTGGGGGGGGGGGAGGTGTGCGGGCGGATAGTTCGGAGGATGTCAAGATGGACTGCTTGACGAAATTCTCCGAGGCACGTGTATGCGATGCCCTGGGGTGGATTAGACTGGCTTGTGGGTGGTGGGAGGTACACCCGCTTGTGGTCCCCCTTTATGAACCTTTGCCAGGCTGATAGGCCGTCCATGCGCGAGATGGTTAGGTGTGGCTACCCTGAAGAGCACGTAAGACTAGGTGGTCGCCGAATGCGGCTTTGTTTGTAGTATTTGGGGGGGGGGGGGGAAAAGGTAGGAAGAAGGAAGAGGAGAGAGATCCTGGGGTTAGCGCGGGAGATCCAAGGAGACCTCGCCGACCCGGAGAGGGCGTGGGCCGACGAAAATTCACCCGATGACCCTTTTTTTCTTTTGTTCCTGAAATTAAAAGGCATCCATTCTACTTTGCTCGAATTCGAGATTGCGGCGAGTAGAGCCGCAGAAGCGCTTAGTCGGCTGAGACCGGAAGAATGATGGGGAAAATGTTTCCGGCGTTTCAAGTGCGGCCAGGTAGAAAACGTCCTCAGAAGTCTGAGGGGTCTCTTCTTGCGAGGTACCGGGCCTCGGTGTCCTGGGGGTAGGCGGCTGAGCGGTCGAATGGTGCGCCTCCGCGCGGCTACCCGGTATGGGGTGTGAAGCAGTAATACGGTTACCTTCGTCGATGTCGGGGACTTCACGCGGTGAAAGGATGTGCATGAGCTCTCCCGCGTCCGGGAGAGGGACAGATGGGCCACACGTAACGCCCGAGGGTAAGGGGGGGGGGGGGGGGGGGGGGGGGGGAGTTCGGACAGTTCACGACTACTGCCCTAGTGGGTCCAGCTTGCTGGGAGCCATCTCGACGGGTTAGATTTGTGGGTGGGAATACATATCGGGGGTCGGACGCGAACTGTGGTACCCGTAGTCTCAGATTACGGCCCTGAAATGGTTTTCGTTGGCGAGGGTCGCGAGTGCCCTCGATACGGCGGCGGATCTCTAGTAGATTTGCTCACCCGGCGATGTGGGGGTGTGCGTAGTCCGGGTCGTACCCCGGCACGGCTAACGGTGGCGGCGCGATGTCACGGGCAGGACGAGCCCTCTCGTTCGGCCGCCGCGGTCTCCTTCCTTCTGCACGTCGGACAGCCTCCTGTCGTCGGGCGATGGCTCGTTGCTGGCGCTCGTTAAGCGAGAGCGCGGCCCGGTGTGCCCGTCGTAGTCGCGTCCGGCGATTAGGGCGTGATTCTCGACGGTCCCCTTTCATCAAGGGGTTTCGGCACAATTACACAAACCCGTACGCGAATACCGGTTGTCGCAGGGACTGGCACCGTAGAGGTCACCCTCTGGCACCAGCTAACCTACACGATGCGACCTATCTACGGGGATAGGCACTTCCGGAAGTTGCCGTCAAGCACCAACCAACCCGTCGTAACCTGTAGAGATGTGGTCCAGCACAAACAGGGAGAAGCCCTGGCACCAATTTTCCCCGCCTCCACCTAACTAAATTTATCACTGCGCGAGCACGACGAGGCACTGTGACGACGGCACGACGAGGGTGAGAACGGACTCAAATGAAGGTACACTGGAATTCACGAAATGTCCCTTTATTCTGTGTAAAAGTTCGGAGGCAGAGCGGATCTGTCCTCGAATGCGTTCCGTACACAACTGTCACTTACATGGCTAGCTTCGCTCCCGGTGACCGCGCGTGAAGCTGGCCGAGAGCAGTGAGAGCGGCAGCGGACCCGTTGATTGGCCGCGAGACCGACAACGGAGTCGCAACCAAGCAGTGGGGGAGCGCTGCCTCGCACGCACTACCTCGGTCTTCACGCGTCGACCGGAAAATTCGTTAAAATTATAAATTTTTAATTGCAAATTAAAAATATAAGGACTTAAGCTAAAATTATGAATTTTAAACTATGACCTATACTTGATCGTAGCTTCATGATTCACGAAGAACCATGGAGCTACGATGAATAGAACGGAAGTTGGAGTTTAACCGTACCGATTGTTTAATAAAATTTTATTTACATTAGTTTTTTTTTTAGTTTTTTTTATTGAATATTTAATTCCTCCAATACCCTTCCATCCAAATACTTTTAATAATTAATTGATATGTACAAAGTAATTGAGGGCCGCAATCGCGCCGAATCCCAATTTGTCTAGTTTAAAAACCCGGCTGCCCCCGAGTCACAGGCTGGTTTTATTTATTTAATTCTTTCTTGTAATTTTAATTTTGTTTTGCATGTTTTAAAACCGCCATGTAACTCGAGGTGCCGGTTGAGCTCCCCGGTTCCGCCAGTGCGCTAGAGAAGGAAGAGTAATGAGGTTAGAAGAAGAGGGAAGATAAGAAAGGAAGGAGAGAAGGCGCGCGTGGGAGGCAGTGAGAGAAACACTGGCGTACGTGAGCGAAGCCGGCTGCCGTGTTTTCGTGCGGAACGAAAACACGACGACAGGCTCGTGATTTTTCTTGAACCAAGGACCTTTCCGGGCCATTGCGGCTATGCAGACACGCGGCAAATGTGCCGAAACAATGCTAATGGCTTTATGATGGGGTATGCAGACTCGTCGTCGAAGCTCAAGAATCCTCAATTTGTCACGTTAGCCCTTCACTTGGAATTACCTCTCGGAAAATTCCAAGCGAAAGCGTGTGAACAAACTGCCGGATACTTGAGGTTCTCAATTTGTCGTTCTGACATACAACAAATTATTATTTTTTATTTGATGGCATAAATATGTATTGATAAAAATTGCTTTTAAAATAGCGAATTAATTAAAACCTACGGTTGGTTTAGGGAAATTTATTTTCTGAAAGTACATAAAATAATGTTTTTCGTAAGTATCTAGAAAATGAATAATTTTTTTGGTACAAAATTAATATTTTCGACTAAAGATTTAGGATTTAGTTGAAAATTCAACTTTTTTGTTGAGAATTCTTGAATTTTAATGAAAATTCTTCTTTTTTCTCAGTAAATTAATTTTTTTGGTTTAAAAATTCATTCTGCTTAGTTGAAACTTCAACTTTTTGGTTAACAATTCTTGAATTTTTTTTAAAAATTAGTTTTATTTGCTCACAAATTAAATAACTTGTTTTTAAAGATGAAATTAATTTTTTTGGTTAAAAACTCATCTTTCAAATTATAAATTTAACAAAGAGGTTACAGAAGTTTATCTACTTTCTTAGAAGTTTTAAAAAAGTTGTCTTTCCTACAAATTTATCTTTTTGGTTAAACATTTAGCAACTGAGTTTCAAAGTAGAACGACTTTCTCAAAAATACATTTTTTTATCAACGATTCAAATTTTTAATAGGAATTTGATCTCTTTTGTTGGAAATTGAACCATTTTATTGAAAAACTAATTTTTTTGATAAAAAAATCATTTTGGTAATTGAAAATTTACTTATTCTATTGTTGGTTGAAACTGTTAATTTTTTCAACGAAAATTAAAGTTTTTGTTAAAATTGAACTACCTCATTAAGAACTAAACATTTTTTTTTAATTCAACGTTTTGGTTGAAAACGCTTGTATTTTATTGAAAATTCGTATTTTTGGTAGTAAATTAATCTTTTGGTTTAAAAATTCATGTTTCCTAATTAAAACCTAAATTTTTTGGTTTAGGATCCTTGAATTGTGTTTAAAAAATTATCTTTTTTATTTGAAAATTCAACTGCTTGGTTAAGAATGCTGAAAGTTTGTTAAAAAAATTCTTTTTTACGGTAAATAATTAAACAATTGGGTTTCAAGGTTACACTACTTTTTTGAAAACTAAAAAAAATTTTATTTTGTCCTTAAGAATTTTAATTTAAAATTTGGTTAAAAGTTTGTTTTTTTCGATACAAAATTAATTGTTTTGTTTAAGAATTTATCCTTTTTGTTTGAAATATAAAAACAAGGTTTTAAATTTCAGCTACTTCCTAAAAAAATTTTTAAATGATCTTTCTTAAAAATGCATCTTCTTGGTTAAAAATGTAACAAACAACTTTTAAGGTTTTACTAATTTGTCAAAAATACCATTTTTGGTTGACGAGCAAAAATTTTATTAAAAACTTCATCTCTTTGGTTGGGAATTAAAGTTTTTTTTGTTGAAAATTCCATTTAAATTTCAACTTCTTGTTAAAATTGAACTATTTTGTTAAAAAGGCGTTTTTTTTCTTTAAAAAATAAAATAGTTCGATTTTGTTCGAGTGAAATGAGCAAATTGGGTTAATTCAATCTACTAATGGAATAATTTAAAATTAAAAACTTTTCGAACTAAAAGTTTCTAGAACTCTAGAACTTTAAATTATTATTACATAGAAAAAATTATTATTGAACAATTTAATTTGATTGCAAACATTTTTCTAAGGTCAAAAATTGAATTAAATTTCAAAAGTAATGGAAAATGGAAAATACAAAAATTTAAAATTACTGAACAACCAAACTTTAAAAATGAAATGAATCCCAACTTAATTTAAAACTGACTAAATATTTAGTACCCAAGAATTGTGATATTAGTCATTTTTATTCTAAAAACTTAAAAATTTTCAATTGCTCTAAATAATCATAAGAGATTTAAAAATTGGCATTTCTCATTTGTTAATTACATTTTTCAAAATTCATTTATTTTAACACAAATTGCAAAGTTAAAATTTATTATGGATTTCTCATCAATTTCAATTTTAAACAACATGATTTTGACTTCTTAAATTTAGAATCGCTTAATTTGTAACCATAAATTTATCATTTTTAATCTTTCCTAAAAAATTTTAATTAAACGTTTTTCAATTTTTATTGATTAATTTTTTTTTAATCTTTAGCCATGAAAATTGCACATTGAATAGATATTGCAGCGAAAATAAAAATTAAGTACACAGCATGAAACAATATCGACACATATTTAAATGAGAAAATGTAATTTAACTCTAAAATCTTCTCGTTTTCAAGGCTTGTGTTTAAGAAGATACTGGCCTATTTTTTGAATGCCTCGAATTTATTGTGCAACTATCAAGCCAAACAACTAATTATCACTAATAAATTTCTTCAAAATGAAGAGAAAATTTTAAATTTCTCAAGATTGTGCAAGTCGATAAAAAAATTTTAAATAAAGAATCAATGTTCTTTGGTAAGTTTGATGGTACTGAATAATCTTAAACGAAAAAAACACGTTTTTTTCATCAAAATGTAATATTTAAAAATATAAACAAAAGGAAATATTGCTATTCTGCACCTAAAGTTGATAAGATTTTTTTTTTTAATTTTGTGATGCTTTTTTGTATAAACTATGGAAATACGTGAATATTTTAAAGTTTCAAAAAACATTTCTTTGAATTTTTTGTTAATTGAATAGAGATAATCGTTCAAACAATTTATTATTATTTATAATAATATTATCCTAGAATTATGCTTGAACAATGTAGTTTTTTTTAAAGATTTTCAATTTTGGTCTATTTTTAAATTAGATAAAGGTAATAATAAATTCATGCTAAAAAAATGCTTGTAAATACAAAATATTCTTCTTCTTAATGATGTTTTATTTGAATAATGTAAGGAAATTGTTGCTTTTTCTGAAACTGTTAATTATGACCTAAAATTATTTTCTTTCAGGGTAATGTTATAAAGTTGAGGGTTTTTCTGACATTTTTAGCTTTTTCTTGACATTTCAGCTAGGAACAGATAATTAATATTAATGTTAATTTAAACAAAAAGGCAAAAAGGCAAACAATGCCAAAAAGGCCAGTAACTGCATTGAGTAAAATTAACATACATTTATAATCGTTCGTATAAAAAAATTTGAATAATATTTCAAATATAAGTTTTATTTCGGAAAAAAAATTATATTCACAAAAAATAAGGAAATTTTTTAAAAAATTACTCTCTATTGTTTATTTATTATATGATCATAATAAAAAACCAAAAGCTATTAAAAAGTTAAAGAAAAAACCGTAATTTTCTAGAAATTACAACAAAGAAGATCGTTACGAGAAATATAAAAAAAAAATGAATAAATTTAAATGAATCGTTTAAACAATCATGTTCTATAGATCGCAGTTATTACCTTATTAAGTGATTACTTGACAAAAAGTTGAATATTTCAGAAAAGGTAAAGTTTTCTAGCAATATTCTAAAAGAATATTGTAATAAATAATAATAAACTGTTCAAACAATTATTTTTGGTCACTTTCATTACTTTTTACCTTGTTATAAATTAGATGTGGATAAAATCTTAAATATTTAAGAAAAAATGGCAACTTGCTAGTACTATTCTAAGAGAATATTGTTATAAATAATAAAAAAACTATCCTGAAAATTATTTGTGTTAAATTTTATTACTTTTTACCTTGCTCTGAACTGGATACGGATAAAATGTTAAATACTTCACAAAAAATCTCAACTTTTTAGCACTATTGCGAGAGAATATTGCTATAAACAATAATAAACTGTTTAAACGATTTTTTAACAAATTTTATCACTTTTCATCTTGTTCTGAACTAGATGTGGATAAAATGTTAATTATTTTACAAAAATCGCAACTTGGTAGCATTATTCAAAAAGAATATTATTGAAAATCATAATAAATTATTTAAAGAGCTAAGTTTATCAACCTGAAATGATTATTAATTTACTATAAATCTAAATAAAAAGTTTAAATAGTTAAAAACTTCGGAAAAAGCAACTTTCTAACTCCATTCTTAGAAAAAAATATCTAAACCCAATAATAAATTGTTTAAACAATTTATTTTAACATTTCATTTTAAAAAATAGTGCTTAACGTATTAGAAACATTTTTGTTAAAAAAATTGCACGAAATAATAATTTGCGAAATAATAATTTGAAATTAAATTCTAAGAATTAGGAACAAAAAATAAGTATGTATAAATATGATTTTCATCTGATTCTTCAGAAAAAAATTAAAAAAATATTTTTGAATATTTCAGACGTGTTAGAAAAAAATGTAAAAGATGTTAAATAAATTTGCTTATTTTATAGGATTTTACGAAATATTTTTAAAAATTCAAATCGTTTTTGAAGATATTCAGAACTTTCAGAAGTTCGGAAGGAATCAAGTAATATTTGATAAATTGTCGAAAATATTTTCCAGTTTTCCAATATTTTTAATCTATTTAAAACGTTTTAAATACTAAAATATTTTTTCATGACTTAATTTTTTTAAATTTATAAAATAACCTTATAATCTTCTAAATTTTCCCAGAAATTTTAAGCAGATTTGTTTATTCTTTTGAAAAATTTCAAAGTTATGTTGAAACTCTTTAATTCTTTTTTTATCTTATTAAAGCTTTTGAAACTTCTGATCTCTTTAATTTATTTGAATTTTTCCTGAATTTTTTATTTATTCTGCAAAATTTTAAAAAAATGCCTTCAAATATTTAAAATTCTTCTTAGATATTTTTTAAAGTCTTTTTAAATTTTCATAGAGAAAACTAGATACTAGCAGTTACTATCTATATAACTATATACTTAACTATAACTTTTGCGATATAATTAAACTTATTAATCATTTCGTATGTTTTCGGGGTATAATTTTTATAAACAATTTGTTAAAACAAATTACAATTTTTGAATGATGCATATGCTTTCCATAGCCTTCGATATTACTGATTTCAAATCTGGTACTATTTTTGCAATAAGAAATTATTTAA
>NC_046663.1:26889187-26892285 GCF_010883055.1 Belonocnema kinseyi
TAAAACAAATTACAATTTTTGAATGATGCATATGCTTTCCATAGCCTTCGATATTACTGATTTCAAATCTGGTACTATTTTTGCAATAAGAAATTATTTAAACAATTTATTCAATAAAAACTATTGCAAAATTACTTTTTCCCAAGATTCATAAGATTTTTATAGTTCAAGCGGTCAAAAATCATGAATTTGACATCAGATTTACAAAAATCATTTGTTTAAATCAAGTTCAGAAAAAGAAAGTACTTACGCCTAGTCAGCTATTCCAGGTCCATACAAGCCACCTTCCTCCTTCACGTGAAAAACAAGCCTAAAATCGGAACCAGTTTCGCCGCCGCAGAGAACCCGGCCGCTACAGCCCAGCGCGTTTGACACCGCGCTATTCAACGGCCCATAACTTTCGAAATTTTTGATATTTTGACTGGAAATTTTCCAGGTATATTTTTGAAACATATACCTATCCGAAAATGCAAAAAGAAAAAAAAATTAATATCAAAGACACTTATTCTAAATATCTGAGATACTTACTCTAAATATCTGAGATACTTATTCTAAATATCTGAGATACTTATTCTAAATATCTGAGATATTTATTATAAGTATATATGATATTAAAGGAAGAATCCAAGAATTCGAAAGCGGTAAGATCTCTGATATTACTGTTAAGTAGCCGAGATGTTAAATTTAAATATAAAATATATTACAGCGAATTATCTAACATGCTACTGTTTATTATATATGATTTTAAAGAGTATTATCCAGTGAATATTAACAATAATTATTTGAAATACTAAAATTTATTAGGAAATAAATTATTCATTTGATTGTCAAAACGAAATATTATCGACCAAAATAAATTAAATAATTAATTATCGATAAGGAATACATATAGATTTAAAAGTGATCGTGAATAATTTTTTATTTTTATTTTTATTTTATTGGATGGTACTTGTGTAAATCTATTTGCTTAACAAATTTAGCTGCTTCAGATTTCACAACCTCGTAAGCGGAAAAATCTTCATAAAATGATATTGTTCGATACAAATCACAAGAAAAAATAGTTTGTTCGATGAGAAATTAAAATTTCGGTGATTTTTGAAAACATCGGGAGCTTATCGCCAACATCAATCACGACAGTGAAATCAGTTTTATATTCGGTATTAAAAATCCGTACACTGTTAGAAACAAGATAATCGTCAGGGACTATATTTATCATCGTCCATAAAGCGTTGTAAGTTTTCGCACTTAACTCTTGTAAGCGACCTGTAGCAAATTCTGGATTAAATCCTTGATTTAAAAGTAATCTATTTGCAAGCATTAGCTGCTGCTTGATTGCTACTGTTAACTGTTAAAAACTGCTAAATGTTAACCCTCGTTAAAACAGAATTAGAAGTAAATTTTTGTTCTCTGTGCTTGGATTCGGATCTAGTTCATTGGATAGGTGACGGTGGCCCCATCCTTTTAACAATCAAAGAGTAACGCGTCATGAAATGGTGCTTAGGTTTGAATGGTCCAAATAGTTCTATATCAGCGATTCCCAAACTGTTTTTGCCGTTTTCAGAGAGGGGCAGGGCCGTTACCCTACCATTTTTTCCCTCTACTATAAACCAAGGGGGATACTAGACTGTCAGTCATGTGGGAGGTTGCATGCTTCACGCGAGATAATTAGAACCGGTTGAGAAAAATTTAAATGTGTTAAAATGTTAATAAATTAAATTTTAATTAGTTGAATCAGTTTCCTAATCTAAATTTGAGCAAATGAAAAGAAAGTTCATGAAAATCGGTTAATATCTTCAATGCCAGTTGACCCTTCTTGTAATTTTGCATGTACTTAAAGATATGATTAATTATTCGAAATGTTAACCGATTTTCATCAACTTTTTACATTTTCTTAAAATGACATCAGACAAATGATTCAGATAATTAGAATTGAAATGGGCCATGTCTTTAGGATTTGAGTTATTGAAACAGCCTTAAATCTCATGACTATGAAAGGTTCCTCATAGCAGGGGGCTGCCGAGGAGCTGGGCTTGGGCCGGCTTCCCCCCCCTTTGGGGCCGCCCGGCTCAGGGTGGCTTCCCCCGAGCACAGTCGGGCCGCCGACCGTCGGAACTAGTTTAGGAATCACTGTTCTATATAATGCCCATGATGTTCAGTAATGAATTCTTCTAAATAATTAAGACATTCAATGTCAAATTGCTTTGAACGTAACATTGACCATATACGTCTTATTTTGATTAGTAATTACCAATATTTGTTATCCTCCAGTAAGAAATACCAAACATTATTGGTGCGTAATTAATAAAAGTTAGCATTTACGCGGCCGACATTTAAAACTTTTTTTTTAATTTATCTAAAGTAATTGGTGGTGATTTACAAGACTCCAATTGATACTTAAAATGAAGCAAAATGAAATTGAAAATATCCGAATCAATAATTTTGTCAACTACAATAATTTGATATCTGTAAAATCATTTTTGACAAGATCGGCATCGTAATTAGCTTCTGTTCGCAGAGCGGTATTATCAGCACGAATAGTATACTGAGCCTCTAGCTTATGTAACTTGCAAATACGACAATAATAATTAGCTGAAAAACTTTCACTGTAATCTAAAATTTTATTCAGTCCAAGTTCGAGAACAGCAAGAACAAAGTAAACCCACATTTTCTTTGTTTTAGTCTCATCTAAGATTCCTGTGTCAGCTAAATAATTAAATTCCTCGATTAATTTAGAAAAGACCACCCTATTACCGTTCTTTGGGTGATCTTTGTGATTAACTTATAGCGCTAAAAATAAATTTTCCAAACTGCTTCGATACTGTGGAGGAATGGAATGCAAAGAAATGTAAGCAGCCCCAATTTTTTGAACTCCACTATGAGAGCCGAGACAATTTCCCGGCTCCTAATCGTCGAAGCTCATAGTCAATGGTATGCCGACTTTTTCCGGAAATTTGAGTATTGTGTCTCTAAATGTTTCTCCTTGCATTATAATGGAAATGACTGTACTAGGGGTATTTAAAGCAGATTCGAGCATGTAATCAAGAATACCATCAGTTTCTAAAGACGACTTTAAAAGTTCTCTCAATGAAATTATTTGT
>NC_046663.1:26892385-26898508 GCF_010883055.1 Belonocnema kinseyi
TGACTGTACTAGGGGTATTTAAAGCAGATTCGAGCATGTAATCAAGAATACCATCAGTTTCTAAAGACGACTTTAAAAGTTCTCTCAATGAAATTATTTGTGCAAAACGATTCTTCGGTACTACTTTGAAAAATCAAGGTTCAGTGACAGCAAAATCATTCAAAGTTCTAAATTCAGAAGAATCGTTCAATCCCTGCTCTTTACTCAATACTATGCACGGACAAGCATTTGAATTAATTGATTCATCAGCCTGTAATGTATTCTCGTTCCGCGACTCCACTGTGATTGCTTCAATACTTTCAAGAAAATTTTCTTTATTTCGTACAAAGCACGAAGATTTCTTGGATTTTAAATGCCGTTTAAAAGAGTTAAGTGACAAAAAAAGCCTTCCGAATTTACTTGCATTGCACTCATACTCACTATTCTCACACAGGCCGTGAAATGTGCGCTAGTGACTTATTAAAAATGGTTAAAGATTGATCACAAAAGTATTGGCACAAGTGGCACCGCATTTTTGAATATTAACTTAAACAACAATAGACGGAAAGACAAATGATATGAGGTGCTTTCACACTTTACGAAATAAATATTTATTTCTCATAAATGTGTGAAAATTTTATCTCATTACATTAAAACCCCATCAGCATAGGAAAACTATAACATATGAAGTTATTTTTTAGTCAAGCACCTCTTTTGTAGGCTTTTTACTGTACGAGACATTTCATTCCATAAGATTCTTCTGTAAAATAAAAAATAAATCAATACACTTATTTATTATTTACGCAAGCGCCTGTTAATAATATCCAAGACGCCAGTAATGAAGTGCTTATCAATAATAATTTTGAAAAAAACAAAAACATAGTTTAAATGAGGTTCAGCTATGCAAAGGTCAGCAAAAACTTCCTCTTGTGAACCATTCTCCACGTCAAAAATGGTCATAAAAAAATGTACTTTATTTGGAAGTTACACGTCTTGGTCTCCTTCAAAATACTCTCCTCCCCAACGCACACACTTATCCCAACGGTGTTTCCACTTGTTGAAACAGTCCTGGTATGCTTCTCTTGTGATGGCTTTCAGCTCCTTCGTCGCATTTGCCTTAATCTTCGGAATCGTCTCAAATCTTCTTCCTTTGAGGAGTTTTTTTCTAGTTTTTGGAACAAGAAAAAGTCACAAGGAGCAAGGTCAGGTGAGTATGGGGGTGGGGAAGAACAGTAATCGAGTGTTTGGCCAAAAACTCACGAGTTCTGAGTGCTGAGTCAGCTGGAGCGTGGCACAAATTTCGCAGTGATGTGGAGCATCTTCAATTTTTCGAGCAAAATCTCATAACAAAATCCAACTGATGTCCCACACTCTTCGGCAAGCTGCCTAATCGTCAGATGTCGATTTTCGCGCACCAGGGTGTTGATTTTGTCAACGTGTGGGTCGTCGGTTGACGTTAAAGGACGCTCATCATCGTCAATCGACTGTCGGCTACCCTTGAAACGTTCATGCCACTTGAAACATGCAGTATGCTTCATGGAAACGTCACCGTAGGCCGTGTTGAGCATGGAAAATTTTTCAGTTGCAGATTTCCCGATTTTCACACAAAATTTAACAGCAATTCGTTACTCTTTCAGGCTGTCCATTTTACAATCCGACAAACAAAAACACACTCTTTACTTAAAACCGTGTAGCTTATCAACAAATGAAGATATCTGCGACTGGAATACCGCGTTTTAAACAGCTGATCTGTACGAACTTAGCGATACCAAGCGGATTCTCCTGAAACCAACTCGAGCCGCGAAATTCAAAGAGTCCGCGTATTTTTTGAACAGACCTCGTACAATACGATACCATTTGGGTTCTCTAGGTCAGCTGCAAAATGTCCTTTTTTATGCCGATCGATAGAATTGCAGGATCTAAGTATTTCCAAGCTGTAAACAAGGATGCACTTTCTTTACTGTAGCGAAGTTCAAAATCTTGCAGAAGTAACTTATATCCAAACTGGGTTTCTAAAATAGGGATTACCTGAATGTAATTATAAATTTCACGTGCTTCCCAACACTGTGCCCGCTCCTGGATGCAAATTTGCTAATTTTAGGCTTGAGTTTCATCCAAACCCACGGTGCTCTTTAGATACTGAAAAACTGTTAAACGCTCTGTTATTGTGGACCTTACTTCATTCAAGCAATTTTCTGACTCTGCGAAATTTATAAGAATATTAATATTTTCTTGAATTATGCGCACAATAAAAAAAATTTTAAGATGTTTTGTTTAAGCTTGATATTCTTCATTCATTTGGTCTACCTAAAACCTGTTGTTTTTAGTAAAAAAATTACCTCTGATTTTAATCAGAAATTAAGAACAGAAGCATTTAGAAATATCTCGACTGTAAATGTTTCTGATCTCGCTTTACCATACGTGTACGGTGTTTTTAAAAACAAAGTGTGCCATAAAGTACAATCAACATAAAAAATAAAAATAGAGCTTAAAAGGCACCAAAATTAACAGATTTCTTTATAATAATCCGTACCCTGCACATTCTAATCACAATCTTTAGCATTATTTTTAGCGAAAATGCCTAACTTCTGCTTCACATTATTGTATCTGTTCCATAATTTTCCCTTGTGCAAAGTTCTATCAGTGGTTTTTGTTTTCGGTTTACCTAGTACAAAATAAATGCCTTCCCGTTCGTTGGGGTAATCCTCTGCAATCTCCACTGCCGCTTTTAAAAGAATTTCTTTTTGGATCCTGCAACATTATGCAACGTGGTTTAAGTAATTGATTAAGTGAATAATATCCTAATAGAATGCAATTGCTTACATATGATTAGTTGGAAAGTTTACGAATTGGTAGTCGACAAAACACTCAACTAAGGTTTTCCGCGCACAGCTATCGAGTATATCACCCTTAACTATGACTCTCCGGCTCCGAGGGACACTGCAGAGATGTGATTTTACACCCTTGAGGAAAAAATGATTGATATTGAAAAGTTTGTTAGAGGGACAACCGGGTGATTTCATCGGGAGAGTTAACACTTTAGGTTAAGCGAGAGATTTATTTTGAAAAATGGTATTTTTATTCAAAAATCATAGGCATTAAAATAAGGTTGATTACTTTCTGAGTTATTGGAACCAGAAAAGGAGAAGAAGAAAAGAAAAAAAGTACCAAGAACCAAAAGAAGAAAAATAAATAAGCAAAGTTTAATTATTTTTCGAACTAGTGACATTATGGAGGAAGAAGATAAAAACGACAATCAGCAAAGAACACAAGAGGAGAAGAATTGGAAGAAGAGAAATATCCATTATTTTCCAAGCTACGGGAATTTTTCTAAAAGGTGCGAATTACGCTATTCAGAAAAAAATGAACGTTAAAAAAAAGAAGAAACAACCAAGAAGAAGGAAAGTATTTTTTCGTGTTATTGGCCTTTTTCGAAAAGTTCGAAATTGTATTTCATCAAGAAGAAACACTTCTTCTAAATGTTGTTTATTTTCCAAGTTGGAAGTAGAATTTCCACATTGAAGAATAAGAAGAATACAAGAAGCCACAAGGAAAACCAAGAATAATAAAAAAAATGCTTTATGTTTCTAATTATTGGCAACTTTTGAAAAAATTGAAATTTCACGTTAATAAGGAGCAGAAGAAAAACAGCTAAAAGGTTGATTATCTTTCAAGCTATCATCATTGAAGCGAAAGAAGAAAGCTAAAAACTGGAAACAAGAGAAAAAATATTAATTATTTTTGGAGCAATTAAAGGTTATGCTACCTTTCTCGCATAAAATCAGTTATTTCAACAACAAAAATCACTACATTTGAAACAAGATTAAATATTAAATTGATTTGTGATTTATGTTAGTGTTTTTCGTCTGTCATTATTGGTATTATAAAAAAATAGATTTCAAAGAACAGTTACAATGTTCGATAATTTTTAGTTAGTTTCGAGTGTTTAACCTCACATCAATATTTTAAAAGCATAATCTTCTGAATGAAATATAATGAATTTTGTTTAAAATTCTGAAATTTACAATCTTAACCAATTTCGGATTATGGTAGTGTTTTCAGTTAAAAATTTGTATTTTTCTTCAAAAATCTTATGCGTTAAAATAAGGTAGATTACTTTCTGAGTTATTGTAATAAAAAAAGAAGCAGAAAATAAAAAAGAAAAACTACGAAGAAACAAATGAAGAAAAATAAATAAGCAAAGTTTAATTATTTTCCGAACTAATGACATTATGGAGGAAGAAGACGGAAACAACAATCAGCAAAGAATACAAGAGGAGAAGAATTAGAAGAAGAAAATATCCATTATTTTCCAAGCTACGGGAATTTTTCTAAAAGGTGCGAATTACGCTATTAAGAAAAAAATTGAACGTTAAAAAAACCGAGAACAAGGAAAGTATTTTTTTTCGAGTTTTTGGTCTTTTTCAAAAAGTTGTAAATGGTATTTCATTAGGAAGAAAGAAATTTTTTTATTGTTTTTTATTTTTCAAGTTGACAGTAGAATTTCCACATTGAAGAATAGGAAGAAAACAAAAAAAAACACAAGGAAAACCAAGAATAATAAAAAAATGTTTTATGTTTCCAATTATTGGAATTTTTCGAAAAAATTGAAATTTTACGTTAAAAAGGAGAAGCAATTCATGTCATTTGAGGGACGAGTGTAATTTGCGATATTAAGATAAGAAAATTTAGAAGAATACAAGAAACAACAAAGAAGAAGAATCAATTGAGTAACAGAAGAAAACTAGAAAGTACAAAGAAGAAAAATATTAATTACTTTTGGAGCAATATGTGGTTATGTTTGTTTTATGTTTGAAATGAGGAACAGAAATTAAAATATATGAAACTTACATTCGGAAAGATCGGTGATTCTTCATAGTTATTCACGTTGCTTCCAAATGACTAATCATTTCTTCTCAGAAGAAATAAGATAATTCCTAACATTCCTTATTAAATAATAAAGATGTTAATTATATATTTTAGTTTAAAACTATTAAAAAAAGGTTTTTCTTAGGCAAATAAAAAAATCATAACCTCACAATCCCATTCCACAAAAATTAGGGGTTCATAGAGAAAAAGAATCTACTTATATGCACTTTCTTCTACACCATCTTCCTCATCAAATGGCTATTGTGCAGCATTTGTCTCAAGCGTATTGTCTGCTTCATTACACTCATTCGTGTCCATAGGAGGATCCTCTGGAATCTCCTAATTCTGAAATATAAATTATAAAGATATAGAGATATAAAGATATATTATAAAAATAAGTTATAATTTTAATCTTTTTAACTTAACGTTCATCAGCTTCAATCACTACAAATGTTTTTAAAAAATTCACTTAATAAAAAAAGCAATAAAATAAAAACGAACTAAAAACGGACAATTTAATTTAAGTCTTTTGAGCCAAACTGAGTCATACCGTTTTTAAGAACTGACGAAATCTCTTCATCAATTTCACTTTTGGCCCTAACTGCGGTATTAAAAGGGAAATATCTGCATCTTCTAAAAAATAAAACGATCCTAGATCGATTTCGTTATCTAGAAATAAAATTAGAAAAATAAAATTGAAATAATAATAATATTTTGAGTCCTCGACTTCCCAATCTTTGAGCAATGTGCTCACATCCATATTTGAGTGACCTGTAACAGAAATGATATTATGTTTGATGAAACTGTTTTGGAAGATCAAAAGCTTTTCTGGTTTAGAGGTTAGGTAACATTAGCTTTACATTTTGAAGCAATATAAAAAGAAAAGCTATACTCACGGAAAAACAATTTAACAATGATCACGCTTTACACACTTTAAACACAACAACAATTTCATTTCAAAAAATTACACTATTTAAAAAAGTACGCGAACACGCCGTTTTAAAATTTCTTCTTCTCATCGGAAGTCTTCGCACAAGAAGATGGTATGCAGGCTCTGGACACTAGTATAGGAAACCGCGGTCACTTATATTTCTGATACTGTTTTGCAGGCTGGTTAGATGGCTCTGTCGGTCGTTCCCCCCTTCATGTCGCTCAGGGGCCATACTTGAATCAATCTCTCTCACTCCTTTACTGTTTACCAAATCACAGCTGTCGAATGTTTTGAGTGTCTTGTGTTTGTTTGTGGTGTCCAGTGCTGTCAGAAAAATACTAAAA
>NC_046663.1:26898608-26902319 GCF_010883055.1 Belonocnema kinseyi
GGAAAAACCAATAGAAAAAGCAAACAGAAATACATAAATAATTAACTAACCAATTCTTTATGTATTTCTATTTGTTTCTTCTATTAGTTTTTCAATTTATAAATTTTTAAATTAAATCATCTAGAAATCATCTGGATATAATCGCAAGCATCTTTTATCTTATCTTAAAAACCTGCGGGCTTGTTAGATGGCGCCACAGTCGAATATACGCGACCGCTTCTAAAGCATTGAGTTACCAGAGTCTGATGGTATACGTGCGATGTGCCGTCCCAATCTTGGAAAAGTTTTCTTTGCGCTTACGTTACGGCAGTGCGCCTATTGGTCGCGTGCCTACTACTACCAATTACGTAGCGCGTGCGCGCGCGAATATTTGAGAAACATTTCTAGTATCTCACATACTTACGATTGAAATCTTAGATATTTAAATTTAACATCTCAGACATCAGTATACATATTTCTAATATCTATTTGCTAGTATCTAGTTTTCTCCCCGTTCTGTAATCTTGCATTAAAATTTAATATTATAGATTAACATTAAGTGTCATAGAAATTAATAATATTAATATAATCTATTGACTTGAAAATTTAACTGTTTCATGGTACACTAAATTTTCTCTTTAAAATTTTTTCTGCTAAAATAATTTCAATTCTTTTTGGTCAAAAATTGTATTATTTGTTTGAAAATTTAATAATTTTCTTTACATTCTTAGTTATTTTTTTGAAAATGAAATAGTTTTGCTAAAAAGTCAGCACTTTCGGTAAAAAATTCAACTGTTTTGTAGAAAATTCATCATTTTGACTTGAAAATTCAACAGTTTGGTTGCATTTTTTTCATAACTGATAAATATTTTTTTCTACTGAACAGTTATATTTTTTCAACGCTTAATATAAACTTTCAACCAAAAAGTTAATTGACAACCAAACAAAAAAATATTTTAATTGCAAATTCAAAGCAGTTGAATTGAAAAAAAGCATTTTCAATAAAACTGTTAAATCCTCAACCTGAACAGATCATTTTTCTACGAAACAGTTGCATTTTTGCACAAGAAAGATTAAATTTATAATTAACAAGATAAGTTTTTGAACCAAAAAGACAAATTTTCAACAAACTATGTAATATTTGTAGAAAAAAGATTTTTTAGCAAATACAATTATCAGTTAATTAATAAAATTTCAATAAAAAAATAATTGCAATTGTTTGAATGCTTTTTTGAATTGATGTATTAATTTTAATTGAGATAAATTTTAAATCAAAATTAACAAGAAAACAGTTAAGTTTTGAAAGTTAATTGATATTATTAAATTTTAATAATACAAATAATATAATAATGTGAGGTAAAATTAAAAATGCAGAAAAATTGAGTTTTTTATCTGAGATTTGCGAGTTTTTGGCGCAAATTATTAATTTTTTTGCGTTTTTTAAAAATGTAAATTGTTTTTGGCTTGTAAAATACTAATGGACAATTTTGATGGTACTAAGAACTGTAGAAACAACTCTTAATTGTTTAAATAAATTTAATTTGTTTGGATTATTTTTCTAAACAGTAGGTAAATATTTAAAAATTAATTATTGTTTATTTACAAAATGTCTAAAAATCGAGCCAGAGATGACCAATTTTTTCTCAAATTGTTATCCTATGCCACTTTTTGTTGAACAATTACATAACCTTAAAACATTTTAAAATTTTTTAACAAATATCTGTTTGTTTAAACAAGTTTAATTTACGCAAGCATTTATTTTTCGATAAATTAAAAAAAAAATAACTAAAATAGAATACACATCATTGTTTTTCGGACTCTATAGTGTATAGAAAAAATATTTTAATAATCTTGTACTAGTTTAAACAAATATAATCTGTTTAAACAATTATTCTTTTCAAAAATATTTCTAAAATCGTATTCCCTAAATTAAACATAGTATTGGGTGATTTCGAGAAGTAAATTCTGTTGTAAATGTCATTTTATTCTTAAAATAATTTTTTAATCGTAAAATCAGATTTCTATTAAAAAATGTTCATCATTAATATAAAATATAAGACATCGAAATATTTTTGTAAAAAGCTTTTAAATGCCACAATAAAATATAACCTAAATCCATTTTATATGCAGGCTAATTACAACGCTGATAAAAAAACATTCTTTCTCGGGCAGACATTTTTTTCTGATATCTAGAAATTGTTTTTGTAATGTTTTACTACTTTTAGTAAGTACTGTTTTTTATCTTCATTTATCGTTATCAAGCAGATTAAGGCCGATATTAATTTGACACATTTGTTCAGCAGTGTCATTCACTACTGTTTTTACGATTCGTTTAGTAGAGCGCCAAAAAATATATAAACCATTCATACGAAATTTAAAAGAAATTAAAAAAAAAAAAATTAATTGTATAAACAATGAGGTAAAGCTTTCAGCAGAACTTAATGCAACTCGAAATCACTCAATATTATGTTTTATTCAGAAAATACAATTTGAAAAATATTTTTGAAAAATAATTGTTTAGACGAATTATATTAGTTTAAAGAATTAAAACATTGGTTATATAGAAAAAACTGATATTCAAAAAGTGCAATTTTATTCTCATTCTATAGTTTATTTTCAGGCAAAGTGTTGAGTTTTAACTCGATTTAGATAATATTGAGGAATCTCAATAAAATTTACAAAAACCTCTTTTTTATGTTAAATACGTGGGAAACTTTATGGGGTTTGCGGCATCTCTAAATATAATTTATTTTCAAAAAAAAAATTATTAATTTTTTGGTGTATTCGAACAAATTTCCGACTTGTCTCAAAAAATGTTAAAAAAATATATTTTGAATCACCCTAGTGGCCATCCCTGTACTGGACCAAACGAAGCCCTAAAAATTTATGGGAAAAACATCCTTAAAATCAATATAAAAAAATACAAAAAGTATTCCATGTCAACATTTTAAAATTACTAAGAATCTTAATTAATAATAATAAATAAACAGAGAAAAAACCCTCAATTTTCTTTTGCGTTTTTAATTTTATATTATATTATTATATAATTTATATTATTAAAATTTAAGGTTGTAAATTTTGATTAACTATTTCACCTGAATTAAAATTAATACATAAATTGACAAAAATTTTCAAACAATTACAATTATTTGTTTGGAAAAGTTTTATTACTCAATTGAAAATTATATTGACTGCAGCATCTTTTATTCTTGGTTCAACTATTTTGTTAAAAACTCTTCTTTTTGGTTCGAAAATTTATCTTTTTAATTACTAATTTCATCTTTTTTATAAAAACGCAACTGCTTGGTAGGAAATTTATATGTTTGGGTTTAGACTTAAAAAGTTTTATTTAACATCCATTGTTTTTTAAAAATATAAATTCAACTGCTTTCAATTTTTAATTTAAATTTTTTACGAAATATCACCCATTACATTTCTTCATAAGAATTCACCTGTTTTTGGTTAAAAATTTCACTGCTTGATTAATAGTTGTAGAAATACGAGGGTAGTTCAATAAGTCCTTAGAATGAAGTATAAAAACAATTTTTTTGGGGTAAATTTTTTTTTAATTTTTCAACATAATCTCCTTGGAGCTCTATACACTTGGTCAATCGCTTTTCAAGTTTTTTGAATCCTTTAGAAAAGTGCGTTTTCGGAAGTTCCTCAAAATAAGCACTTACAGAGGCAATGACGTCTTCGTTGTCTGGAAATCTCTGTCCACCGAGCCATTTT
>NC_046663.1:26902419-26911051 GCF_010883055.1 Belonocnema kinseyi
TCTAGTCGGGAGTGGTGCTGACTGAAAACAGATGATTTGGAGCGATTCGCGCGCCATCTGTTGGTCATTCTAAGGACTTATTGAACTACCCTCGTACATTCTTTTACTTGAAAATTCCACTGTTTAGTTGTAAATTAACTTTTTTGTTAAAAATCCATACTTTTGGGTTTGAAAATTATATTATTTTGATACAAAAATTTAACAATTTGGTTGAAATATTTCTAATTTTTTCAATGAAATATCCAATTTAATGGAAAAGTTATATCTTTTGGTGAAAATTTTATCTTTGTTGGTTAAAAGTCGAACTGTTTGGGTAAAATATATTTTTTTTTATGAATTCAATTCTTCTTAATTTATAATTAGAAGATTGTTTTGGCTGAGATATCAACTATTATATTTTTTGATAAGAATTCATCTGTTTTGGTAGATTCCTTTTGGCGTTATTTAAAAATAAGCTAGAGATATAACCGAGAGGCCTTGAAAGATTTTCAATGGATTTTTCGAGTGAGAGAGAAGGGGGTAAAAAAAAAGATTAAATTGTAATTTTTACATTTAAAAAAATTTATTGGCATTCTCTAATATTTCAAGATTGATATCTGGTAGTCATTCAAGGTAATTTGGCGTTTGCTTATTGTTTAAACAAATAAAAAATAATATTAACAATATAATTGTTTAAATAATAATTTCTTTTGCATGATTAAAAAATTACCCGAGTCTGATGTTGTCGAGCCTGATTTTTAATTAAGTTTCTCAATTTTTTATAAATAAATAAATATGACGAAAAAAGTGAAGCTTTTTCTATTTGACATGCCGGGTGCCCTTCAATAATAGGAGAATTGTTTTAATCGCCGAGGTTAAATAGATTTACATTATATAAAGATAGTCTATTATGATAAATAAACAGAAAATATTTATGCAAACAAATTATTTGTTGAAAATGTGTTTTCTATAATTTTCAATAGTTAAACGTTTTTTTGAGTTATATTGCAAGAAATTTAAATGGAAAGAATATTTATATTTAAAAAATTCTCTTAAGACTATTCCTGCTAATATTATAAACAAATGCATTATTCAGATATTTATCGTTAGAAAAATTCATTTTTTTTCTATGTCAATTTTTTAGAATTAGGAACCTCACGATAATTTTAAAGAATTCATAATTGGATGCTGAATTTTATGATTTTATGAAACAAATGCATTATTCGAGCACTTTTTAAAGGAAAAATTCGTTTTCTTTTCAATATCAATCCATCAGTATTTGATATTTTTTTTTTTTAAACAAGTTTAATTAAAAAATGCATTATTCGGACATCTGTTGAAGAAAAATTCATTTTTTTAATGTCAGTACTTTAAAGTGAAAACTTATGATAATTTTATAAAAATTCATAATTATTTCATGAATTTTATGATTGCTTTAAAAAAGTTAATAAACAAATACATTGTTCAGGCATTTGTCGTCAGAAAAATTAGTATTTTTTCTATGTCAATTTTTTCAAAGTAGGAACCTGATGATAATATCAGAAAAATTCATAATTTGTTGAGAAATTTTATAATTTTTTAACAAATTTAATAAACAAATGCATTATTTAAACATTTCTCGACGGTAAAACTCGGTTTTCTCAACGTCAGTCCTTTTAATTGGGAACTTTACGATCATTTTCGTAAAATTCATGATTCATGAGTTGTTTTTTGATTATTCAATAATTATTATTTATTTATTAACATTATATTATTATTTATTAACAATAATCGTCTCAAGAAAATTTTTTTTTATTAAAGTATTGTTTCCATTTAAGTTTCTTGCAATATAACTTTAAAAAACGTTAGATTATTGAACGTGATAGAAAACACATTTTCAACAAATAATTTGTTTATAACAATTTTTGTTGTTTATTGTATCATGATGGAATATCTTCATATAATGTAAATCTGTGAAATGTCGGCACTTAAAACAATTTTTCTATCATTAACAGGCACCGGGAACGTCAAATAGAAAAAATTTCCATTTTTTCGTCATATTTATTTATTTATGGAAAGATTGAAAACTTATTTAAAAAATCAGACTCAAAAAAAAATCAGCCGGAATCGTATTTTGAACCAAAAAATATACTTTTTCCCCACTGTGGGGTGGTTCGTTAAAGTTGAAAATACTGTTATTATTATTTCATTTGTGTCTGTTACGTTTTATTTAACATTATTGTATATTAAAGCAGAAAATCAGATAAACAAAAAAATTACAAATTTAATTTAATATTGACACTATTTTGAATTGCTCAAATTAGTCCGATGTTTGCAGAAAATACTAGTCATAGACCGCGCTTTATTTATAATTCTTGAAAAATTGTAAAAAGCTATGTATCATTGTTTGGTAAAAGAAACCAGGACATCCGTGATACACAATAACAATGTATCATTTCTTGTGGCCTAGTTCTCCCCCTTTTTAGGATGAATAGTCTAAATTCTAAAAATTTGATTGGTAGAAAGTTGGAAAATTGAATGGATTATTTTTTCGTCCCCTCTTTCCTTGCAATATCAGAGAGTATAAATTTGAAATTAATGCCCCTCTTTTCACAGTTCTTTGGAAAAGATTAAATAAAAAATTTTCTTTTTAAAGAATGAAAATTTTCCTCACGATTTCCGCTTTTAGTGCATTTTATTGTTCGGTAGTCAGTCAACCCCCACAACTGCCCCAGTAAGTACTATTATTTTTAACTTTTGTAAATATTTTACATTTTTAATTAGGTAGTTATATTTCTGTGTTAAATCTATATTTTATTGAACGATTGATCTAATATTTGCAGGGTTGTTACAAAATCCCAATTTCGAAATTCCCTTAACTTCTTTTTCTTTTATCCGACCAATTTTCTATTTCCCTGACACGTTTACCTTTTTCTTTTGGCTCATTTTATTTTTTTATTTATTTCAATTATTTGTATCATAATTATTTTTATGGAGAGAATTTTTTGCTATAAATGCATTTTTTTAACTTTTAGAGACAGCAGCAATAATTATTTGTATAAATGATCATCTAGAAGTTACCTATGATGATTTGGTAGGGGGGAATTAAAAGATCTAACAATAAAGTTTGTTTTCACTAAAAACATAAATATATTATTTTTTCGATAAATTGCTTCTAAACAAACAAAACAAATTTTTAACTAAATATTTCAATTTTTAACCAACGAGATAAATTTTGAAATAAGCACAATAATTTTTTACCGAAAAGGACAGTTTTTTAACAAAATATATGAACTTTCAACCGAAAAGATGAATGTCGAATGAAAAAGATTAATTTCCTATTAAAAAAGATTAACTTTCAACCAAAAATGTAATACTTGAATTGTTAGTGAAGAATTTAATATTTAATTTTAAAAACTGACTTTCAGGAAAATTATTGATTCTACCTCTAAACAAATTAGTTTTCAAATAAAAGGATCAATTTCCAATTGAGAGAAATAACTTTCTACAAAAAATATTTTATGAAATCTAATTTCCACAAAAAACAAATATTTTTACTAAACTAGTTCAATCCTTAAATAAAATAAAATAATTTCCAAGACAAAAAGTGAAATCTTCATGAAAACAGTTTAATTTGTAAACAAGAAAGATATTTGATTCAATTAGGAAAGAAAAATTTATACAAAATCTAAAATTTTCAAGCTGAAAAGACGAATTTTTCTACAACAGACTTTTCAATGCGAGAGTATAAATCAGTTATAAGAGTTAAATTTCAATAAAAAAAATTAAGTTTTAAAGACAAAAGAATAATTCTATAAAAGCTGTGAATAGTTACATATTTATAAAAAAAAATTATTTTAAAACAGAAATTTTGAACAAATTAATCACTTTTTAAATGAACTGATGAATTTTAAATAAAAAAATTAATTAACAATATAGTTGTATTTTATAGCCAGTTAAACGTTTCTAAATTCTGAAATTCAACAAAATTAATTAATTTTTAACAAAAACAATTAATTATTAATCAAAGATATAAATTTTCTACTAAACAAGTCAACTTATGAAGAAAAGAAAATACATTTTCAGTTAGGAATAAAATCGTAGATTTTAAGTTAAAATGTTAATTTTTAAATGAAAAGACGATCATATTTGTAAAAAATCATTTGAATTTTTAATCAGTAAAAATTAACGGACAACCAAGTAGAACGAGTTTTTAAACAAAGAGTTGAATTAAAATTTTAAGCGATGAATTTAAATCAAAGAAAATTAATTTTCTCCATAAACAGATGAATGCCCTTTCAATTATTTAAATTTCCAGTTAAAAACCACTTGTATTTCTACCCAAAAGTTATAAAAATCCAACAATAAACGTTAAATGTTTTAACATATAAAATTAATTTTCACAAGAAGGATACTCCCTAATCCGAGAAGATACATTTTTTAACAAAAGGCAGAAATGTTTTTTTCATTTCATAAATTTTAAACTAAATAATTGAATTTTCGACAAAAAAATTGATTTTGCAGAAAAATAAATAAAACAGTAAGTTAAAAAAAATCAATTTTCAATTGAAAGAATTAATTTTCAACAAAATTGTGGAATCTGTATAAAAAGAGATAACTTTTTAACAAAGAATTAAATAGTTTTATTTTGAGTAAAAATGTTGATATATAATAACAAAAAAACTTGTTTGTAAGAAAATACTTGATTCCTGAGCCAAACAAATTAATTATTAACCAAAAAGGTAAATTTCCAATTAGGAAGAATAATTTTCTACCAAAGAACACATAATGAAAATAAATTTCCGCAGCAAAATTTTTCAACCAAAATAGCCTAATTTTGAAACACAAAAGACAAAAAAAAGATTCTACAAAAGTTGTGAATCGTTGAATTTCTAGAAAAAAAAAATTAAAAATTCCTTTAAACTAAAATAATTAATTTTTAACTAAGCCGATAAATTAGTTATAAAAAAATAAAATATTAAACAAAAAGTTAAATTTTCGACCGATAAAATAAATTTTCGGCCGAAAAAGACAAGGGGCCGTACTTAAATTACGTAAGGGCCCTCTCAAAGACCTCCCCCCCCCCAGTGACAAACCTTTACCAAATATCCTCCCTCCCCCCGCCTCTTACTTTACGTAATTTTTAGTTTTCAGAATTTTTTTATAATCATGTTAGTTTACGTTTGAAATTTCCTGATAAAAAAAAGGAATCTTTGAACCAAAGAGACCAATTCTGAATAAATAAAGTCTTTTACTCAAGAAAGAAAGAAAAGTTGATCTAAGTTGTTAAAGCTTCAATTAAAAGTACAAGTTTCCACAAAAATGGTTTTTCCAAACCAAAATATTACTTTTCAAACCAAATTTTTTTACCAAACTGATGCATTTTTAGTCAACATTTTCAGTTGAAAAGCTTATTTAAAAAAAAAGGTTTTATAATTACACAGTTAAATTTTCAACCAAAGACATGAGCATTCAATCAAAAATTACATTTTTAACAATGTAGTTCAATTTTTACCCAAGCAGTTGAAATATCAATTAAAAAAGATTAATTTTCAACAAAATAGTTAAACTTTCAATCAAAGAGATTAAATTTTAAATCAAAATATAAAACTTTAAGGAAAAAAGATTTCCTACCAAAGTGAAGCTACCAAATCTTTCGCACGAAATACTTGAATACTTAATCAAATAAAAAGAATTTTTAACTAAAATGTCGCATTTACATTTGAAAAATTATATTCCTATTAAAAAAAAAATTTTTAATCGAAAAGATGCGTTTTCAAAAAAATGTTTGAATTTTATATTGAAAAAGGTTTCACTTGCCCTTCCACGATCAACATATACATTTTTAAACAAGAATGAAGCTTCTACCAAAAAGTTAAATTTTTAATCCAAAAGGCGGATTTTTAAAAACAAAAATGAATAACAGCAAAAATTTCAATTCCAAAAGACGAAGTTTGTATTAAAAAAAAATTATGAAAATATCACAAAATTTAAACAAAAAGTTATGACTTTTGCATAAAGTAAGTTCTTCTGATTCCCGTCTCTCTTTTAAATGACACCTTAGATCATCCAATTACTCAGAAATTTTAATTTTGAAATACAAAATTTAATAATGAGATTTTCGGTTAAAATAATTAATTTTAAACCAAAACATTGGAATTTTTAATCCAAAAAGAAAAAATGTCTACAAAACAGTTGAGTTGTCAACACAAAAACAGGATTTTGCAACTAAAAAGTTAAGATTCAACACCAAAAAATAAATTTAAAACAAACAAAACAAATTCTAAGCTCAATAAATGAATTTTATACAAGACAAGTAAACATTTGAATTTAACATGGGGAATTTTAATCGAAAAAATCAATTTTTTCCTGCAAAAGATACATTTTCAATGAAATGCTAACATTTTCAAATAAATAAAACAAATGATAGAAATTTTCCTAAAGAAATTTAATCTTTGAGAAATATAAATTGAACAAAAAAAGTTTTCAGTTAAAAAAATTAATTTTCAATTAATAGAATTAATTTTAACAAAGTCAACTAGAAAAATTCATTTTAAACCAAAAAGATAAATATCCATTTAAGAGGATGAATTTTATACCAAAAAAAAGAAAATAAAAAGAAATTTCCACAGTAACAAAATTTTCGACTAAGCTAGTTTAATCCTTAAAGAAAACCGATTAATTTTTAAGCCAAAAAGAGAAATTCTCATTGAAAGAGTTCAATTTGCAACCAAGAAAGATTTGATACCGAATGGAATTTTCAAGCGAAAACGACGAAATTATTACAAAACATTTAAATGCGTAGAAAGCAAAAAATAATCAAATTTTTTTCAAATAAAATAATAAATTTTCAACTAAATTGATGAAATTGTGAAATTTTCATCGAAAGAAACGGGTTTTCAACCTAAAAATCTATTCTCAGTCAAGAAGATTAATTTTTTACCAATAGAAAACGAAATTTAAAAAAAACACATGGATATTTAACAATCACTGTAATAAATGGTTAGTAGGACCATATCTTAAATTAGTAAGATATAGTACTGCTGTTATATTAGTAGAAACTGCTATTTTATTAGCAAACACAACAATTTCATTAGTTACAGTGACTATTCAGTTTGTACCAGCAGCTAAGTCAATGGTTGTCCCAACTAATAAAATATCAGTACCATATATTACAAAAATGAATAGTTGGCCAAACTAACAATTTTTTAGTGAAATAGTGAAAATTTAATGAAAAGCATACATGATTATATCATTAATAAAATAATTAAATAGTTAAATTTTCAGTAAAGAAGAAACTGTTCACTTTCGAACAAAAAAATAAATAAATGGACAAAATATTTAGGTTCTTAATCAGATGAATGCATTTTTAACTTGAAAGATAATTTTATATTCAAAAAGTCACATTTTTGTCCGAAAAGGGGAAATATTTATAAAATACGTGAAATTTAAATAAAATAATTGAACTTTTGACCAAAAATTTGGATTTTTGAGGACAATATATAAAACAGTTAGGCTTTTGGACTGGAAAAATTAATATTAAATTAAAAGAATGAATTTTCAACAAAATCGTTAAATTTTTATGAAAAAGGATGAATTTACAACAAGAAGTGGAATAGTTGAACTTTCAGTAACAAAGTTAAAATGTGATGAAAAAAGAAATTCAAGAAAACACTTGATTTTTCAACCCGAAAAATAATTTTTAACCTGAAACATAAATTTCCAATCAAGCGGAATAATTTGCTAGCAAACAAGACAAAATAAATAGAAATTTCGACAAGAACAAAATTTTCAATTAAACTGTTTTTTCTCAAGAAATTTAATGTAATAAATACCAAATTAAAACAGGAGAGAATTTGTACAATTATCGTTGTAACCTAAAAAAATGAATGAAAACTTATTTTTAAAATGAGCTAAAGAGGTAAGGGGATGATGGTTTTTCGGAGTAATACCGACCTTCTGCCTTGTAATGGACTGTTATTGGGCCAACAATTGCTTTTTGACTTCCAACCTCGTTTGCCAGAATAATTTACAATATCCAGGACCAGAAAAGATTTTTGAGTCAATGCTCTAAACAATGTCATCCACAATCTTGAATTTTTATGTAAAAAGATAAATCTTATACTAAACCGTATTGAATTTTCAAACCGTGAATATGAATTTTCAACAAAGAATATTATGTTCAACCTAATGGAATAATTTTTTGGCGAAATAGTTAAATTTTCAACAAAATAATAAAACTGTCAATCAAATGACATTTTTTTGACGAAATGATGAATTCTTAACAAAAAGATTGTAAAGTAAAAAATAGTATAATTATATTAAAACATTTTCTTTTATAATTTGAATTTCATTAAGTTCAACTCTAATTTATTCTAATCTCTAATATCTCTAATATTATTATTTATTTTTTCATGACCCGTGAACTTCAACTTCATTCGGTCAAAAATTCCCAGACTTTCTGAAATTCTCTATTATGTAACAACCATGAATTTAAAATTCGCCCATACCTTATTTGCACAATTAACATAAATTTTATACCTTAGAGTTTTAGTGGTTGCTCATGACTTCGGTTACACGGATGGTCCTTTCTGGCATAACAACCAACTCTTCTTCGTAGATCCCAATGAACATAAACTATGTGCCTACCGTTTATTTGGGGGAAATACAGTTT
>NC_046663.1:26911151-26921219 GCF_010883055.1 Belonocnema kinseyi
TTACACGGATGGTCCTTTCTGGCATAACAACCAACTCTTCTTCGTAGATCCCAATGAACATAAACTATGTGCCTACCGTTTATTTGGGGGAAATACAGTTTGCGCTCGCTTAGGTATCCAAATGCTTTTTACTAATTTCCTTTTCAATGCAATTACACCAGAACGCCTATATAAGATCGACTGATTTAATCCTTCCAAGAACTGCTAGCTCACGTCAACCTAGTCTATCTTTCTCTTTCACTGACTTTATCCGTTGTGGTCCATGGGCCTATATTTTTCTATCTTTGTTGTTCACAAATGCCTATCTTTATCTATCCCCGAATAGTCACTATCAAGGATATATCGTTTTAATTTATATCCAGTTGAATCCACTCAAAAATGTAGTCTTTTCCCTTTGGAAAATAATATATTTCAAATTTCTAACAACCGAAAAATATTATTAAAGCAGCAAGGGTTTATATATCTCACAGTAAAAATTACCTAGCTTTTATACTTTCTAGTTTAAGCTCGAACTCTACAAGGGGCGTCTGCTGACCTTCCAATTATAGATTGTACAAATGATTTCACTTGTGCCTGGCTTTTACAGTCAGCCACCTACTGGAAACCGGCCAGTACTAAGTGAGGGATGTACCTCAAATAGCGCGCGTTTAGCTAAGGATAGACGTGGATAAGCGGAGAATTCATTTGGATAGAGATGCTAGGATTCAAGAAGATAGGACTATCTCATATTTTAAAAAAATAGAAGTGGATTCACTTGGATAGGAAAATAGGTATTCAAAAAAATAGACGAAATTTTGGTTGGCCTAAGGAATAGAAAAGGATCGATGTGTATGAGTGGAGTATTAATTAAAAGAGAAAGACTAGGGTTCAAGAATAAGGGCTATCTTATATTTCAGAAAAGATGGAAATGGATTCTCTTGTATGGGAAAATAGGGATTAAAAAAGATAGATGAAATTTGTTATTTTCTAACGGATAGAAAAGGATAGAGGTAGATAATTGGAGGATTGATATAGATAGAAAGACTGGGGTGCAAGAAGATAGGGCTCTTTATATTTCAGAAAAGATAGAAAAAGATTTAATGAGATAAGAAGACAGGGATTGAAAAAGAAAGACAAAATTTAAGATTGCCTCACGGATAGAAAAGGATAGCGGTGGATAAGCTGTGCATTCATTTAGATAGAAATACTAAGATTCACGAAGATAGGGCTATCTTATATTTCTGAAAAGATAGAAATGGATTGACTTGAATAGGAAAATAGAGAAAGAAAACATAAACAAAATTTGTGATTGTCCAACGGATAGAAAAGGATAGAGGTGGATAAGTGGAGGCTTCATTTAGATAGAAAGACTGGGCTTCACGAAGATATGGCTATCTTATATTTTAGAAAAGATAGAAATGGATTTACTTGGAAAGAAAAATAGGAATTAAAAAAGTTAGAGGAAATCTTGGATTTCCTAAAGGATAGAAAAGCATGGTGATAGATAAGCTGTTCATTTATTTGGATAGAAAGATTGGGATTCAAGAAGATAAGGCTATCTTAGATTTTAGGAAAAATAGAAAAGATTAAAAAAGATAAGAAGATATGGATTAAAAACGAAAGAAAAGATTTTTGATTTCCTAACGGATAGAAAAAGATAGGCGTGGATAAGCGAAACATTAATTTGGAACGAGACACTAGAATAGGGCTTCGGAGTGAAAAGAAAAGGATACACGTGGATAAGTGGCGGATAGACATGGATAGGAAGATTGGGATTCGAAAGAATAGAGGTGATTGTAGATTGGAAGAAAGATAGAAAATAATTAAAGGGATAGACGTGGGATGAAGATGGATACACTGGTTCTTTCCATTTCAATCTTATAGATAGAAAATGATTCAAACGGATAAAGACTCTATCCATTTACCCGGGAGTTGCCACACAATTTTGTGGAGACTCCCGAAACTGTTCTTATATAGGCGTTCTTGTGTACCTTAAATTGTAAGAATTTTTAGGGTTTCGTAGCCCTAAGCAGGTAAGTTTCGGTCAGATGTCCGATCGCCCGACGATCGTGCGTGTCCCAAAATGGGGAAGTATGGAGAACTTTCTCTCTCATGACACGCAACTCACAGCCCACAACTCTCAACTCATTAAAAAAATTAATTTTAATTTAAAATATATTTTTTAACCTAAAAAAACTTTTAAAACTTTAAACTTTTAATTTTTGTTGAATTTTCAATTAAAATGATTGATTTACACCAACAAAATTAATTACTGACAATGAAATTGAGTTTTCCAGCAACAAGATTAATCTTCTATTTAAAAAGATAAATTTTTAACAAAACACACTCAAACTCCAAAAGTACAAAAAGTTCGGGAATCGGGAATTCCAAAGATACAACCCTGAAGCGGGCTCCCACTCCTACTACTCGACTATTTCAATGGGAAAGTTTACGACTCGTTAGGTGGCGCTATGGAACTTACATAAGTGCCTGCGAAATGCAAGCTCGAATTAAGTAAAATAAAGTATTCTTAAAAAAATTATACAACTGGAGTTAAAAAATATTAAACGTAGAGTGTAGACTAATGAAAAGTTGAACTGCAAAGTCGAGAGACATTGTTGAAAAGGAAAAAAGAAAGCTTTGTGAGAGGTAAAATTTGAATAAAAAACAATCAACCTTACCTATCGTTAGTTAAAATTGACCTTCATATCAAATCTCTTTTTTATTCTTTAATAATACTCATAAACTTTGCAGTTCTTTCCACTAGTATTTTGTGTCATTTTTAAATAGTTTTATTTTGAAAACCTTACTTTGCTTACTTTGAGTTCGAATTACACGGTCGTTTATATAAGTTCAGTGGCGCCTTCTAACGAGCGGTAAACTTTCTAATTGCGCACATTCTGAACAGCGCGCGTCTATTTAAAATTAGAAAGTATAAACTGGGTATATCACATTAATAATAAATTATTTAACGAACTTAGCTATTTCTAAAATTCAGTTAAAAATATTTGGTAAAAGTGAAGATTTGTTCCTAATTGTTTGCACCCCGTTTCAAAACAAATTGGCATAATTATGAAACTAATTCGACTAAAAAAAAACAGAAAAAACATTATTAGAATAATTAACCGTGTCACTTTCACAATAGTTACATAAATAGATCTTTTTTTTAAATACATTTTTAAGAGTTTGTAACGGCTCTAAATGATAAAAGTAACATAATAAACATCAAACAAGTAGATCATGCTCATTACTAGCACCACGGCATGGCCATTTTCAACACATGGACCATTTTCAACTTTCAGTGACAGGAGCTAAAGCCTAATAGATTTTGAAGAAAGCTATTTCTTTAATTATTTTTGGAAATTTGGAAATAGTGCGATTTGGATGATCCATGAAGAAAAAATATAATGTGCCAGACTGAGGTTAGGATGCATTGTTTTGTACGTTTGTCGTGATAATTTTGGAATTTCAGTAGTGCGCTAAAGTGGGGTTTTCAAATAAATCCTGTAAGACTTCTTGAAAATCCTTAAACTATTCCGAATTTTTCGGAACTCTTCAACTCACTGGGCATCCTTTAAAGATGAACTCTAAAATCGCGTCAAATCCTTAATGATTCCTTATAGTCACCTGAAATTTCAGAAATCCTTCCAGATTTCTTGAAAATCCCTAATCTTCTCCGAATTCTTTTTAAATGTTTTAAAATCCTTTGCATTTTCTTAAACTCCTCCAAATCTTTTGAAAATCCTTGATATTTCTTAATTTTGTAATCCCTTAAAATCTCTTGAAATTTGTTAAAAAATTTTTTTTAAATAACTTTTCAATAACTCGCTTGAAATTCTTTAAATTTTACAAAATCTCTTGCAAATCCTTAAACATTTTTGAATTTCTTTACAGCCTTTAAAAAGGAACTCTTAAATCCCGTCAAGTAAATAGTAATTCTTAAATCACCTGAATTCTCAGAAATCCTTTAAGATTTATTGAAAATCCTTAACCTCCTCCTAATATTTTTTTAATTCTCTTAAATTTTCTTAAATCCCTTAAAATCACTTAGAATTTCTAAAAAATTTAAAAATAACTTTTTAATAAATCGCTTGAAATTCTTTAAAATCACTCATACTGTCTTAAAATCTTACAAAATCTTAAGTTAATCTTTAAATCTTCTTAAATTATATTGAAATCCTTTAAAAATAAACTTTAAAATCCCGTCAAGTCCCTATAGTAATTTCTCAAAATCATTTTTTTTCCCCTTCAGGGTTTATGGAAAACCCTTAAAATCCTCTAAATTTTTTTAAATGCCTTTTGTCTCTCAAACTCCTTAAAATCTCTTTAAAATTCTTCAAATCTTTGCATTTTTTAACTCTCTTCAACCACTTGAGAATTAATAAAATCTTTCGAAATTGTCTACAATCAATTAAAATCTCTTAAAATCCTTAAAATCGTTTAATTTTTTCCTAACCTTTTGAAATCTCTTAAAATTCATAAACATCTTTTTTAATAACTCACTTGACAATATTTAAAATGATTAAAACTGTCTTAAAATGTTACAAAATCTCTTGTAAATCCTCAGAACTTTTGGAGTTCTTTTAAAATCCTTACAAACAAACTTTAAAATCCCGGTAAGTCCCCAGTAAGATTTCTCGAAAATCCGTACAGTCCTATGGATTTTTCTGAACTTCCTTCAACTTCTTTAAAAAAGATTTTAAATGGACTAAAACTAATGGACTTCTTTTAAATCTTATTAAAGTTCTTTAAATCTTTTGGATATTCTTAAAATCTTAAAAAAAATTAAATACCTTAAAATTTGTTAAATCTTTTAAAATAAATTTCCAATAACTCGCTTGGTATTCTTTAAAATGACTAAAACTGCCTTCAAATCTTATAAAATCTCTTGTAAACCCCTAAACCTAATATCTTTTAAAGTGTTTTAAAACAATTTTCAGTCATCTTGACATATCTTTCTTCACTATTAAACTACTTAAAATCACTTATTATCAAAAAGTCTGATGACTTATAAGTCACGGGCCATACTTTCTTAATTGCCTTTAAAAAACACACTTTAAGAGACTGCAAAAATTTTAAAATTGTTATCACTAATTTGCAAAATAATGCAAACTAACCTCAATCCGGCACATTATGTTTTCTTTATGGATCGTCCAAATCGCAGTCGCTAAAATTCGCTGATCCGAGCCCGCTTTATTCGAGTTCGCGATTATCCGAGGTTGAAACAAAAATAATTCCCCTGTTTTATCCGAGCTATAGCGCAGAAATAGTCAGTATTATTCGAGCCTTATGCACTATTCATACATACCAGGGGTGTTACTTAAAGTTTGCCAGTTTTGCTCATAGATGTCGCTAGAGATATGTACAACTTTTTATGATTTGGTATCTATGTCATATTTTTCTGTGGACAATAACCTTCGAAAATACGCAATTCCATTCTGCGAAAATAATAGCATCATAGTTGTTCACCTCAGTGAATATGTCGAGTTTCGTTCCAAGTAAATCGCATTTGCTGCATTCATCGCTTTTCTTATTTCATTAAAAGAAAAAAGCAGTTGAAGCTCATCGATTGCTAGTAGAAACTTATGGTGAACATGCTCCAGTGATTAGAACATGTGAGACAAGGTTTCGTCGATTTAAAAGTGGAGATTTCTATTTAACAGACAATGAACATCCTGGTGCAACGAAACAGTTCGAAGACGAGGAAATGCAGGCGTTTTTGGATGAAGACCCAACCCAATCGCAAACAACAATTGGCACAAACACTAAATGTGACCCGAGGAGCAATTTGCCAACGTTTGAAAGCCATGGGAAAAATCTAAATGTATGGAAAATGGGTACTACACCAACTGAACGATAGACAAATGGAAAATCGAAAACCCATTTGTGAAATGCTGCTTGAACGGTTCGAAAGGAAATCTTTTCGGCATCAAATTGTCATGGAGGACGAAAAATTAATTTATTTCGAGAACCCGAAGCGGAAAAATTATGACTTTCAACAGGTGAGGTCGGCCCATCGACTCCAAGGACAAACAGCTTTGGCCGTAAGGCAATGCTCTGTATTTGGCGGGACCAGTGTGGTGTACTTCGAGTTATTAAAACCTGGTCAGACGGCGAATACGGATCGCTACCGACAACTAATTATAAATTTGAATAATGCGTTGATTGAAAAACGGCCGGAATGGGCCCGAAGTCATGGCAAGGTTATCCTACAACATGACAACGCACCGCCTCATACTGCTAAAGTGGTGAAGAACACATTAAAAGCATTGAATTGGGAAATATTGTCGGAACCGCCGTACTCTCAAGACCTCGCCCCGTCCGACTATCACCTTTTCGCATCGATGGGACACTCACTCTCAGAGCAGCGCTTCGCCAATTTTGAAGAAGTCGAAAAATGGCTCGTCGAATGGTTTGCCTCGAAAGAGAAAAAGTCTTTTTAGAATCGTATCCATGATTTACCGGAAACACGAGCAAAATGTGTAGAATCCAATGGTCAATACTTTGAATAAAATTTTTTTGAGATTCCCTTCAGGATTAAGTGTTTTCTTTATTGAAAAAACCGGCATATTTCAACTAACACCTCTGGTATAAACTGGTCTTAACCAACCAGATTAGGTCTTCCTAAATCTGTGCTCTGATTGGTTAATAATCTAAATACTCTCTACGTCAAAAACTGTGTGGATCGCTCTTAAATAAAAATAGATCATAATATGTAATATAAACTATTTATAAGATCTCTTAAGGCATTTAATTGTACAAATTATATATTTATTTAAGTATACTTTGAGTTTACTTCACTGAAACTTTCTTTTTATTTGAAATTCCGCTCTATCCGAGTTTCCCGATTATTCAAGTTGGGACCGGTCCACAATAGTTTGGATAAGCGATGTTCTACTGTCATTTTTAATAATAATATTGTTTCATAGGCCACGGTGACGTATCTTTTGCTGTGCCTGTTCAAAACTTTCCCAATAAATTTGTGGTGGCCCGCAACAGGGAACTTTTAGAAGTCACATGGGATAACAGCGTGCCTAACACGGATCCTCACATTCAAAACCTTATGCACCAGGGTAATCCATTCCCCGGGAATAGTGTCTTGGGAGACAGAATTAATTTTGGAACTGTCGACCCCCATGGCAGACTATTCTTTGGTAAGAAGAATATACTCAATTTTAGTTTACACTTTAGACTAAATAAAAGAGGAAAACAACACTGGTAAATATGGTCCGACTTCAAATAAGGCAGGTTCTACACTGGAAGTGGTAGAATCCCTCAAGGACAAAATATCCTGTTTTTTAAAGGAAATTGGGCGATACGTATTTTTGAGATTTGTCACAAAATTTTGTTCATCAAGTTATGCGTATTTACATTTTTAGCAGCGTTTTACAAAAAAGCCCCAATTTTTTTTAAAGTTATATAACTTTTGAACTCATTAATATATTTAATATTTCTTTCCACATTCCAATAGAAGTCGATTAAAAAAAACCCAAACTCATATTTTCTAATAATTTTTTTTATTTGTACTATCATAAGAAAATTATCTTATAACTTTTATGCGGGCTGAATAACTTTTGTGACAAGGAATTTTGTTTTTCATAAAATCTAATTTATGTTTTTTTCTTGCTTTAAGCAATAGATACAAAACAATATTTAAAAAAAATAGTTTCCACAGTCAAAAAAGTACTGCAAAAAATGACGCTACTCATTTATCATATCTCGTACTGCCTCGCTGAAAAATAAAAAAAGCAATATTTGTAAGAAATTCTTTTAATCAAAAAAATGGCTAAGAACGGATGAAACTTTATAATGATTTTTTTTTAGAAACAAAAATGTGTAAAAAAAATTCGTTAAAAATATAATCTAGTAGACTATGAAGATTCATTTTCTACCAAAAAAACAGGAATTTCCAGAGAAAAAAATTAATTTTCAACCACAAACATCAGTTTTTTACAAAGTACATGAATTTTTAACCAAATACATTAATTTTCTCCTAAAAAATAGTAGTTTTCAACCAAAAATTAAATATGTTAATTTTTAGTTCTGGAAATTATTTTCAATCAACAAAAGAAAAATTTTCAATTAAATAATTCAGTTTTTAAAAACAAAACAAAAAATTTTATTTTCATCCAAAAATGAATTTTCGACAAAATAGTTGAAACTTGAAATAAAAAGAAATAAATTTTTAATAAAAGATATTAATTTATCACCAAAAAAGATAATAAACCGTTTCCTTGTTGCCAATGGTCCAACTTTAAAAGAATTAAAACGCTACGTTTTTTCCATTCGAACGTGTCCTAATCAGGGTTAAAATGGAAAAAAATTGGAGCTTTTTCCCTATTTTTTCGCAAATACCGCTGAAAAATACAAACAAAATTCAAAAAATTTTTTTAAAGGCTTCCAAAACTTGAAAAAAATTTTATTTCCACTACCGCCGGCATTCACATTACCCAAAGCGTACCACGTGGTGGTTGCACGGTCGTATTTACGCTTCTCTCTGTGTGTGTGTGTGTGTTTGTGTGTGAATAGGGGTGTTTGCTCAGGCGTGTGTCTGTTTGCCCGATGATCTAAGATTGGTCTCCTGAAGAGTGATGAATCGGGGTTAAAACGCGATTTGGATCGTCAATTTTCATTTTACTTAAATTAAGTTCACACACACACACAGAAACGAAAATCCGAAAAAATAGGAAAAAAAAGTTGAACATTTTTTTAGCCATGATTAGGACATGTTCACGCGCAAAAACGCGATCCTTTAATTTTTTTTAAATTTTTACCATCTGCTAAAAGGAAACGGTTCAATAGTTACTCAACTGTAAAAGACACACTAAAATTAGTCATTTCATGAAGATTTGCAATTTATCCGTTGATTTTCTGAAAAACCATTAATTACCCTTTTTTCTTTATGTCACAAATTTTTTTCATGGATAAACATTTTTTATCCAAGATCGCGGCAGGATACTGTAGAAAATTTATTCCAGTTTTTAGAACTGCCCTGGAATTTTCTATGCGACCATTGATTCAGAAATCAATGGTATGACATGATACCGTCGATCAAATACAAAGGGGTCCTTTTTTATTTAATGTTTGATATCTCAGTAAAAAATTGTCGTATCAAGGTTTTAATAAAAGCAAATTAAAGCTGAATTAACATGCTATCCGAAGCATACCATAACGAAAAAATTTCAAAATTTTTTTTTCACACTACTTGTTAAAATTGCGCGGAACACGTAGCTCTGAAATTTTTTTTTTTGCTAAAAGGACTCCAAATGAGAAACTTAAAGCAGCCGAATAATTTTTCAATACCTTGATACGACCATTTTTGAATGAGATACAGAATTCTGAAAAATCACTGGAAATTTAGAACATTTTGTTGACTATTTAATTTTTTCCATTAGTGTATGTATATGAATTATAAAGGAAATGGGTGAATTTAAAAAATGCAAATTTTAAATCAAACATTAAACAGTTGAAAATTTATTTTAAAAAATGTTTTCAAACGAACAAAACGAATTTTTAACAAAATTAATCAATTTTAACCCAAATTAATACATTTAAACAAATAAAGAATCTCTCACACAAGAAAATGAATTTTCAACCACAAAAATTAATTTTCTACCAAAAAATTAACTTTGGACAGAATACATCGATTTTTAACCAAACAATTGAAATTTAAACTATAATAGATCACTTTTCAACCAAATTTTCAATACGTTTCGCGATACAACTACTTAGAGGATCTATATCAACACCAACCCTATGCATCGCCCCCACTCTTTTTGTTCTCTTAGCATACGGAGGGGTATCGCAGTTCAAACAAATCCAATAGATGTCACTCCGATCATGTAGACCTGTTTTTGCATTGTCATGTGTAGCGAAAATACTAAAATTAATTTAAAACTTTATACTTTTTATAAATATAAAAGGAAAAACAAAGTTTTCAGTAACAATAAGAGCACCTGTAATTGTTAATCCAAACAAATTCATGAAAACATTTAATTTAACATTAGGAAAATTTAATATAAAGTTGAGTATTTTGAAAACACTTCGAATTGTATTCATATCTTGCTATTCTTTATTTTTCTGATGATA
>NC_046663.1:26921319-26924577 GCF_010883055.1 Belonocnema kinseyi
ACATTTAATTTAACATTAGGAAAATTTAATATAAAGTTGAGTATTTTGAAAACACTTCGAATTGTATTCATATCTTGCTATTCTTTATTTTTCTGATGATAATTCATTTTATAAACAATTGTAATTGTTACAAATTTTAAATATTGTTTCATGTTATTACTAAACTTTAAATAATAGTAATAATAATATTTTAACATTAAAAATTAGAAGTATAATGTACTTTTTTATTAATTCATCTAGACATTTCCGTTCTCTAAAAAATACATATTCATACATTATTTATAACCAGGCTGAAGGCTTGAGCGAGAAGCCGGGAAAGATCGAGAAAAGAAAACGGAAAATCACCGGGAATTAAATTAATATTTCATTAATCTACAGTTGCAGAAAAAATTAGTCAAATTAATTCTCGTTTTTATTTTATATAGGGACGTTTCAACAACATGCGTGAATTGTCAACGAAATAAATAAATTCTGAATTAAAAAAGACAAATCTACATCCAAATTTTTGAACTTTGAACCAGAAAAGATATGAATTTTTAATTAATATGATGAATCTATCAATGATAAAACTGATCTATAACCAAACAGTTCAGCTTTCAACCGCAAGTAGTTGCATTTTCAAGAAAAATCGGTAAGTTCTTAAAGAAAAATGTAAAAAAAAATTATATAGTAATTGAAAAATATTTCCTTATTGAAATATTATTTCTACTCTAGAAACTACATGAAGCCCTCCCTTTTTTTTTTAATTTCGGCAAAAGGAACTTCTAAATTGTGCCGAATTTTGACTTAGAACAGGGATTTTTTAAACTCCTTTCTTCTAAATCCTTGTTTTAATTTTCTTAAGAATAAAATTGCATTTTTTCATAAATTTTGCTGAATAAGTAATTACAGCTGCTCTTATTGTTACACAAAACGTTGTTCATTCTTTCTTATTCATAGAAAGTATCAAGTTTTTAATGAATTGTATTTTCGCTATACATGATAATGCAAAGACAGGCCTATCTGACTTGAGTGCCATCTATTGGATTCGTTTGAATTACGATACCCCTCCGGATGCTGAAATAATTACGAAATACACATATATGGCCGATGCATGGGACTGATTCGTACACTGTTAGAAACGTTTGGTATATTGTGACAAAAGTGCAAACTTGCATGCGCACTTATCGCTTCTCGAGCGCGCTTGGCTAGCAGACGAAGAATGGAGGCTTAGTCAGGCTCGGTCAACTCTGTGGAAAATAATTGGCGACATTCAGCGCACTCTACGATGGACAGGAGAACATCCAACTTTAAACAAACACTCCTTTGATTCTGAAAACTTTATTATTCTAGCTGAAGAAACATACTACTTCAAACGTAGATTTATGAAAATGTTCTATATTGTTAAAAATACTAACAATGTTAATTTTAGACAGACATAGATAATATGAGCATAACCTAAAATAGCGTTATTCATGCTACCGAATGATATATATTTTTCTCTTTTCGTTCTTTCTTAACTACTAATTTTACAACTTCTTATTACAATCTAAAATAAATGTCTTTGTATCTTGCTTCTCTCTTCTTGTGTTTTCTAACCCAGAGTATGAACGTCGGCGAGACGAGTGACAGTGCGTAGTGAAGGGGGGGGGGGGGGGGGGGGGGGGGGGGGGGGGGGGTAGGAGTAGAAAATTAGTGTGGCATTTAACGTAAGCCAGGGAGAATGGAGATGTAGGTGGCTGCAAGGCGGTGCCGGCCGTTAGGATGACGACTGCTGTCGTGAGGCGAGCCACTTATCCAAACCCTGCAGCTCTCGAAACTTTGTAAAAGGATTGTCCAGTCGCGAACGCACATTGTTTAAAGAGCTAATAAGTTTTTTTTAAATTTAATAGCAAATTGATTCCGAACGAAAACCACCTTTCACCAACTTCAACTCGCTACCATTTCCACAATTTTCGACCGACTTTCTTCAATTTTTCAGAAAAACTTTTTAAAGTCTTGTAAACAACTTTCTCGCAAAAAGTTACGTCAACTAACATTTTTTCGATTACCGTCCCACTGGTACCGACTGTCGGGGTACTAGGATGGGCCGGTTCAGGCAAGTTACGAGTGACACGCATTGTTAGGCCGAAAGACTAGACTTTCACGTTAGTGCCAGGTTTGGGGTGTTCATCAGAAATTGTCCGTCCGCCTTCGCTGGATCCTTTTATTGGGACGAACCTGAAATTCATGAACTCCCCCGGGGCTGAAAGAGCTACCGAGAGTACTACCTTGAGGTCCCATTGACAAGGCGGCGAATGTTGGTAAACGCGAACAATGGGTCGATTGGGCCCGGAAGATGACGAATCGTTTCGCCGGTAAGGTTCACTGGCGGGAAGATGTACCTAGGTTCCTCTATGAACCAAGGTAGCCGCAAGATAAGAGAATTCGCCATGTTTATGCCCTTCTTCTGGGATCTCGTGTGCCGTCGATCCCTCGACGGATTTCCCGGAGGTTCTAGCCCCCTGGTACTAGTAAACCTGGGAGGTTTGGGTCGTACGTTGGCCCAGCTACCCTAAGTGCTGCGGCTAGGCAGCCAAACGGAAACGTTCCTCTTCCTCTCGTTGTCATCGTTCCTCGAGTTCTCGAACTCGGCGTTCCTCTTCTTCCCGTCTCCGTCTTTCTTCTTCCTCTACAGGAAGCGCTGTCTCCTCGGAATGGCACTAACAGGCTAAGCCTGGTACCACAAACCCTTACTCGACACATGCACTAATTTTCGTTAAACCGAACTAACACTGTTCACTCACAACCAAAGACGGATCACTACCACACAATAATTATAAAGGCTTGAGCGAATGGAAGCTCGTAGATTCAACGCGAGACTGCAAAATCTTAAAAATGGTATGCACGGGTGACAAGGCCAAGGAAACACTAGATTTTAATAGGATGATTGTTTATTCGTGAAAATGAGGAGGAAGAGCGTAGGTTTAACTCCCCAGAAACTCGTACACGTACTGACTCTACACACAACGTCTCGACTCTCGGGTACCGAGTGTGATGCTGGCCAAGAGCAGTGGGGGCGGCAGCGGGCCTGCTGATCAGCTGCGGGTTCAACGACGAAGTCACAGCCAGAAGTGGAAGAGCGCTGCCTTGAACTCTACCTTACGCTTGTATCGTAGAAGTTTTTGAGAAGTGTTGTAGAATTCCAATCATTTTTAGCAGTGTGGACAACTCCACTTTAGAAGTAGATTACTTCGGATTAAAGCCAGTTAATTGGATTTCAGCGGATTACTAGTTCGG
>NC_046663.1:26924677-26926407 GCF_010883055.1 Belonocnema kinseyi
ACATTTAATTTAACATTAGGAAAATTTAATATAAAGTTGAGTATTTTGAAAACACTTCGAATTGTATTCATATCTTGCTATTCTTTATTTTTCTGATGATAACTTATTTTATAAAGAATTGTAATTGTTACAAATTTCAAATATTGTTTTATGATATTACTAAACTTATAATAATAGTAATAATAATATTTTAACATTAAAAACTAGACTTATAATATACTTTTTAATTAATTCATCTAGACATTTCCGTTCTCTAAAAAATACATATTCATATATTATTTATAATCAGGCTAAAGACTTGAGCGAGAAGCCGGGAATGACCGAGAAAAGAAAACGGAAAATCACCGGCAATTAAATTAATATTTAATTAATCTACAGTTGCAGGAAAAATTAGTCAAATTAATTCTCGTTTTTATTTTATACAAGGACATTTCAACAACATACGTGAATTGTCAACGAAATAAATAAATTCTGAATTAAAAAAGACAAATCTACATCCAAATTGTTGAACATTGAACTAGAAAAGGTCCCCCCTTCCCCGAATTAGTTATATTTTCTACTGAAATAGTTAATTTTCTGGTTAAAAAATTGATTTTAAACTAACTAGTTATATCTTTTAAAAAATATGAATTTTTAATTAATATGATGAATCTTTCAATGATAAAACTGATTTATAACCAAACAGTTCAGGTTTTAACCGCAAGTAGTTGCATTTTCAAGAAAAAACGGTAAGTCCTCAAAGAAAAATGTAAAAAAAAATATATAGTAATTGAAAAATATTTCCTTATTGAAATACTATTTCTATTCTAAAAACTACTTGAAGCCTTCTCTTTTTTTTAATTTCGGAAAAAGAAACTTCTAAATTGTGCCGAATTTTGACTTGGAACAGGGATTTTTTTAACTCCTTTCTTCTAAATCTTTGTTTTAATTTTCTTAAGAATAAACTTGCATTTTTTCATAAATTTTGTTGAATAAGTAATTACAGCTGCTCTTATTGTTACACAAAACGTTTTTCATTCTTTTTTATTCATAAAAAGTATCAAGTTTTTAATATATTGTAGTATTTTTGCTATACATGATAATGCAAAGACATGCCTACCTGATTTGAGTGCCACCTATTGGATTCGTTTGAACTACGATACCCCTCCGGATGCTGAAATAATTACGAAATACACATATATGGTCGATGAATGGGACTGAGTCGTACACTGTTAGAAACGTTCGGTATATTGTGACAAAAGTGCAAACTTGCATGCGCACTTATCGTTTCTCGAGCGCGCTTGGCTAGCAGACGAAGCATGGAGGTTTAGACAGGCTCGGCCAACTCTGTGGAAAATAATTGGCGACATTCAGCGCACTCTGTGGTGGACAGGAGAACATGCAACTTTACAAAAAAACACTCCTTTGATTTTGAAAACTTTATTATTCTAGCTGAAGAAACATACTTCTTCAAACGTAGGTTTATGAAAATGTTCTATATTGTTAAAAATACTAACAATGTTAATTTTAGACAGACATGGATAATATGAGCATAACCTAAAATAGCCTTATTCATGCCACCTAATGATATACATTTTTCTCTTTTCGTTTTTTCTTAAGTATTAATTTTAGAACTTCTTATTCCACTCTAAAATAAATGTCTTTGTATCTTGCTTCTCTCTTCTTGTGATTTCTAACCCAGAGTATGAACGTCGGCGAGAGGAGTGACAGTGCGTATTGGGGGGGGGGGG
>NC_046663.1:26926417-26928189 GCF_010883055.1 Belonocnema kinseyi
TAACGTAAGCCAGGGGAATGGGGAGGTAGGTGGCTGCAACGCGGTGCCGGCCGTTAGGATGACGACTGCTGTCGTGAGGCGAGCCACTTATCCAAACCCTGCATTCCCTGCAGCGCTCGAAACTTTGTAAAAGTATTGTCCAGTCGCGAACGCACATTGTTTAAAGAGCTAATAAGTATTTTTTAATTTAATAGCAAATTGATTCCGAACGAAAACCACTTTTCACCAACTTCAACTCGCTACCATTTTCACAATTTTCGACCGACTTTCTTCAAATTTTCAGAAAAACTTTTTAAAGTCTTGTAAACAACTTTATCGTGATAAGTTACGTCAACTAACATTTTTTCGATGAGCTTCCTACTGGTAGAAGTTGGCGCAACGAAGTTTTCGTTCGGAATCAATTTGGACAATACTTTTTCATGGTTTCGAGCGCTTGTTGAGCTCTAGTATCCGTCATCTCAATTTCTCCTTTGAGGAGCTTCTGCCAGGCAGAAAGAGCGTCCATAGGTAGCGGTGTTATATTGAAGCTGTAGCTTCTAAGTTCTTAACCTAAGTGGACGCCGAGTGCGGCATTTGTTTTGGAGGGGGGAGAGGTAAGGAGGAAGGAGAGGAGCGAAAATCCTGGATTAAGCGCGGGGGTCCAAAGTGGGTTCACCGACCCGAAGAGGGCGTGGATCGATTAGGGGCCACTCGATGATCTTTTTTTTAGAAAACGAAAGGCGGAAAGTGAAAGGGTACCCGACCCTGGTTCCTCCTCGATAGTACCGACAGTCGGGGTATTAGGATGTGCCTGTTCAGGCAAGTTACGAGTGACCCGCATTGTTAGGCCGAAAGACTAGACTTTCACGCTAGTGCCAGGTTTGAGGTGTTCATCAGAATTTGTCCGTCCGCCTTCGCTGGATCCTTTTATTGGGACGATGGGACGAACCTGAAATTCATGAACTCCCCCGGGGCTGAAAGAGCTACCCAGAGTACTACCTTGAGGTCCCATTGACAAGGTGGCGAATGCAGGTAATCGCGAACAATGGGTCGATTGGGCCCGGAAGATGATGAATCGTTTCGCCGGTAAGGTTCACTGGCGGAAAGATGTACCTAGGTTCTCGTGTGTCGTCGATCCCTCGACGGATTTCCCGGAGGTTCTAGCCGAAATGCGCATCTTCCTTTCCTCTACAGGAAGCGCTGCCACCTCGGAATGGCACTAATACGCTAAGTCTGGCACCACAAACCCTTACTCGACACATGCACTAATTTTCGTTAAACCGAACTAACACTGTTCACTCACAACCAAACACGGATCACTACCACACAATCATTATAAAGGCTTGAGCGAATGGAAGCTGGTAGATTCAACGCGAGACTACAAAATCTTAAAAATGGTATGCACGGGTGACAAAGACAAGGAAATACTAGATTTTAATAGGATGAATGTTTATTCGTAGAAATGAGGAAGAGCGTAAGATTAACTCCCCAGAAACTCGTACACGTACTGACTCTACACACAACGTCTCGACTCTCGGTTACCGAGCGTGAGGCTGGCCGAGAGCAGTGGGAGCGGCAGCGGGCCTGCTGATTAGCTGCGGGGTCAACGACGAAGTCACAGCCAGATGTGGAAGAGTGCTGCCTTGAACTCTATCTTACGCTTGTATCGTAGAAGTTTTTTAGAAGTATTTTAGAATTCCAATCATTTTTAGCAGTGTGGACAACTCCACTTTAGAAGTAGATTACTTCGGATTAAAGCCAGTTAATTGGATTTCAGCGGATTACTAGTTCGG
>NC_046663.1:26928289-26930647 GCF_010883055.1 Belonocnema kinseyi
AGAATTCCAATCATTTTTAGCAGTGTGGACAACTCCACTTTAGAAGTAGATTACTTCGGATTAAAGCCAGTTAATTGGATTTCAGCGGATTACTAGTTCGGACAATCAATCGGTCAACCGGATTATTAGAATTGTTTTCCCTTGGTTTATTATTATTTTTAAAACTTTATATTATATTCCAGGGACGCTGACACAGGGTAAACCAGCTACCGGGGAAATGTATTCTTTCAGTCCGATTTCTTGGCCGCATTTTAAAACACATTTGCGTCAGCGGGATGTTAGACCTCATGTGCAAGATGGAAATAACCTTGGCAATGGAATCGCGTTTTTCCCTTATAACGAACACTATAACAAATTATATTTCAACGATGCTCGGAGACTTAGGATTGAAATGTATTTTTATAATTTAATAACCCAAGATATTGAAGGTAAGTTTTCTCTATTTAAGTCAAAGAACAATTCTTTATGAAAATTTTCAGACCTAAAATCTAAATTATACTTTTTTACGGAAATTCCATGTTTTTGGTTTATAGCAAAAATTAGCTGTTCCCAAAGAATATCATGATTCTTTGAAAAATATCATATTCGCTGTTTAACTCCTAATATAAAGATTAAATTTTAAAGCCTCGGAAGTTTTTCGTTTTCTTTAAAATAAGTCCAAGATTACATTTTTATATAGAGCTGTTTTAAAGTTATGACGTTTTTTAGAAATAAAGACACTTTTTCAACGCTGAATATCTGAAATCTATTCATTATAGAAAAAAATGCAAGGAAAAAAGATATTTTTGTTTTACATGTAGAATAAGTATTTGTGAAAAAAGTAACTCTCTCAAATTTATTGAAACTTTTTTCACCATTTTACAACTAATAACTAATTCAAAAAATATAATTTTTTATCCAAGAAGACGCACCTTTTACAAAAAAAGTATTAACAAAATACATTAATTTTAAACAAAAAAATATAATTTTTAAGAAAAATAAATGAAACAGATAAGTTTTCAAGAAAAAAAAATTAATTAAAACAATGTGTTTTCAAAGAAATGTTGGACTCTTTAAAAACAGTTAATGTTCCGAAGAAAAAAGAATTTTCAAGAAAGTTATACATTTTTTTAACCAAAAGATAAATTTCCAATTACGAGGATTAGTTTTTTTACAAAAAGACAAAATAAAACGAAATTTCCCCCCAAAAAATTTTTCAACCCAATTATCTCAATTCTCAAAGAAAACAGATTAAGCATTAAATCATAAAAAGAAATTTTTATGAATAGAGTTGAGTTTGCAACGGAGAAAAAATATTCAGTCTATAAAGATAAAAAGATTGATACAACCTGTTGAATTTTCGGGATAAAAATATAAATTTATTACAAAACAGTTAATTTTTCAATACAAAAATATGAATCATTAAAATATGAAATTATGAAGAAAACACGATTTCGGAGCAAAATAAATAAACTCTTAACTGCAAAGACTAATCATAGAGCAAAACTAGAAGAACTACGTTTTAAGACAAAAAATTCTAATAAGGAAAAATAATTCTTTTTCAAATAAATCAATTAAACGTTAACTAAACTGATGAAATTGGTGAATTTGAATTGAAGCAAATAGATTTTGAACCTGAAAATAAATTATCAGCGCAGACGATTAATATTTTACCAAATTAACAAGAATTTTTAACGAAAACATGGATTTTCAACAAAATTTTAAGAAAAAACATAGATTCTTACCAAAGCAAACAAATAGTTAAATTTTAAGTAAAACTCAAATATGTCAGTATTGTCCACTGGGGAAAATATATCCATCAGAAAAGAAACCGAAAGGCAAAACAAAATATATCTTTGTATTCACGTTGAAAAGGGCGACAAATTTTTCTCATCAAACTTTTTGATTTGCCAGTTGTTACTCAAGATAAACAATAAAAATTTAGAAAATTTCTTGAATAAAAATCGATGTTTTATAAAACACAACTCACGATTATTCGGTCGTTTGTTGATAAAAATGCTTATAAAGTGTACAGTTTATTCTCAATTTATAAGCGATGAATACAATAAACACTCTGGTTCAAAAAAGTAATATGTTTATTGCTTTTCAATCAAAAATTAATTCCGAAAGAAAAGCACTTTTCGCCAAATTCTGCTAGTCGGTCTGTCATCGAAAAAAGCTTAGTTAAAATGATTTATCGCAAGAAAGTTGTTCACTAGACTTTAAGAAAGTTTTTCTCGAAATTTGAAGAAAGTCGGTGAAAAATGGTTAAAATGGCAGCAAGTTTAAGTCAACAAACGCCGCCATTGCAGTGCTTCGTTTCAGTGCTCCCAATCTTGGGAACTTTCTTAACTGCACTTTTGTCGCGCCGGTAACACG